>NC_054484.1:115824414-115891914 GCF_017639515.1 Carcharodon carcharias | reverse complement strand
GTGTGTGTCAGCCTTTGCATTCATGTTTGAGTTCAACTATGCGTGAGGCGCAGGGAGTGCTTGTGTTAGAGAAAGTCTTTCCCTTTCAGGTTTTGAGTCTGTGTGCTTTTGCCTGTGCATACGTGTGTTATTGTGTGTGTGTTTGTGTGTGTGTGTGTATGTGTGTGTTATTGTGTTTGTGCATGTGAGTGTGCTTGTGAAAGAGGGACAGAGAGGACATCCTGTGTGTCTATCTGCATATGTGATTTATTCGGTTACTATGCCGATGCAATTGAGTGTACTTGTGCATGTGTGATTATGTGTGTATGTGAGAGGGAGGGAGTAAGAAAGATAGAGAGTGAGAATGAAAGATTGAGAGGGGGAATGAGCGAGAGAGAGAGAGAAAGAGACCTTTATATGTGCATGCGTATTTTCTGCGGTGTAAGACAGAAAGAGCTTTACAGAGTGATATTCTATGAATGTATGTGTGTGTGTGTGTGTGTGTGAAAGTGTGTGACTCAGTGTTTGTGTATGTGTGTCTTAATCTGTGCCCATTTGTGTTTGCATGCGACTGTGTTTGATGTATGAGTCCTTCAATTTGTGAGAGTCTGTCTGAGGGCCTGTTCATGTGTGGGAGTCAAAACATTTGTGTGACTATCTGCGCCTTTCTGTATTTGTGAATGCGGATGATTATATTGGAATTAATGTTTTTCATTGTGTGTGTGTCTTTTTGTATTTCTCTGTCTTTTTCTCTGAGTATGTGTGATTCTCTGTGTGAATATGTGCAATTCTGTTTTCTGCGTGTGCATGTGTGGCAGCTTGCACCTCTGCTGTGCTGTTGTGTGTGTTTGTGTGTGTGTGTGTGTGTGAGAGAGAGAGTTTCTGCTTCAGTGTGTGCCTATGTGTCTTTATTTGTTTACCTATGTTACTAAATGTGTGTGTACGTTTGCTTCTGTGAATGTCGGTGGTTTCGTGTGCATGCATGTAAATGTGTGTATGAGTGCCTGTGTGTTCATGAGCATGTGTGTGTGTGCATATGTGCTTCTGTGCATTTATGTGTGTGTGTGCATATGTGTGTCTGATTGCATTGGTGACTCTCTGTTTATGTGAGTGTGTGTTTGTGCTTGTGTGCGTCTGTTTGCGAGTGTGCATATGTGATTGTGTTTATATTTGTGTGTGTGTGTGAGTGCGAATAATAGAGAGAGAGATAGAGAGGGAGAGAGAGAGAGAGAGAAAGAGAAAGAGTGCATTTCCTGCGCATGTGTGTTTGTTTGTGTGAGAGGGATAGTGTGTGACAGAGTGTGATTTTGTAACATGAGTGTGTGTACGTCTGTATGTCGAAGTGTTTGTGCATGTGTTAACATGTTTCCATCTGTGTGTGCATGTGAGGGAGAGTGTGTGATGTGTGAGTATCTGTATTACTGAGTGCTTGTGTGGGATTCTGTGCGTATGTGGTTGTGATAATATGTTCGTGACTATGTGTGCTTTTCTCTATGTGTGTTTCCATATTTCTGTTTGTGCATTAATGTTTGTGTTTGTGTGTGCGAGAGAGGGGGAGTTTTTGTGACAGTGTTTGTATATGTCAGCGTGGCTGTCAGTGTCACTGTGTGATTCTCTGTGTGAATGTGTGTTCACGTAGATGAGGGCGTGGTCTGCGTGTGTGTTCATGTGTGGGTGTGTGTATGTGTTTGCGCAATTGCTTTTGTGTGTTTGTTTGTGTGTGTGCTTTGGTGCGTGTGTTCATTGTCATTGTGTCTGTGCGTGCAGGAGAGTTTGTTGGTCTCAGATTAAGCGTATGTTTATCAGAATATGTAACATTCCATTTGTGTATCTGTGCATGTGATTGAGTGTGTGATGTCTTTGTTTGTGCATGCAAATTTGTGTGCATATGTGTGTGTGCATGTATGTGTGTTAACGTAGATATAGTTGTTTGAATGTGTGGCTGATCTGTGGGTGTGTGTGCTTGTGCAACATTACTGTTTCAGTATGTGTGTGCCTGTATTTCCAAGTGTGATTATTAGTGGGCATGTGTTGTGTGTGTGTCTGTAAGAATGTGTGCTTCTATTTATGGGGTTGTGCGTTTGCATATGTGTGTGCGTTCTTGTGCCTCAGAGATTGTGTGTGTGTGAGGGTTTATTCTTTTGTTAAAAGAATACTAATTCTTACCGGATGCAGCCTACGCTGGCTAGGTCAATATTTATTTTCCATCTCCAATTGAGAACTCTGCGTGTGTGTGTTATTGGGCATGTGTTTGAGAGAGAGTGACTGTTTGTGAGAGCTTGAGTATGTACATCAATAAAGAGGAGGGGAACAGGATAAAGTCTCCTTCATCCCTCCGTTGTCTTAAAACACACAGCATTTCTAGTTCCTACTTGTCCACCTCAGGTCCTGAGCACTCATGACATCTCCAATCACACCTGAGTCCTCCCATTTACCCACCGCTGCCAAATCCCCATAGATTTACCCTAATGTGTCACACACCTAAAACACCCCCCTCCAAAAAACTACAGCTCTTTTATATATAATGTGCTTCTTTCCAATGTAACACAAGTAATCATTTTTGTTGTTTATGCCCATTTCATTCAATGTATTACATGATGCAGGCACACATTTGAAAATATCAGCAACTCCTCAGTGAAACTGATAACTTCTTCCCCAGCCTGAGAATAATTTCATTTTATTTTCTTACAGTGAACATAATCACAATTGTGGTACTGAAATGCAAAACCTGTGGTCTAACCAGATGTGTCACTTGTTACCTGGTGTCCATGGCAGTGGCCGATCTACTGGTCGTTATCCTGGACCTGATATTGAGACAGATTCTTGTTCTTTTTGAAGAACAGTTTTATTTCCTGCAGTCTATCCCCTTATGCAATGTACACGCTGTCCTGCTTTATGCAGCCACTGACTGTTCTGTCTGGTTCACCGTCACTTTCACCTTTGATTGATTTGTGGCCATTTGTTGCCCGAAGCTGAAAAGTAAATATCGCAGCGAGAAAACGGCGCCTGTGGTCCTGGGAACAGTGACTGTGCTGAGCTGTTTAAATAACATTTTCTGGTATTTTATGCTCACAGATAAATATTTGCTGGTGAACTTCCCCGTGTTCTGTGTTCCAATATTCTATACTCAGTACTCTCCGGTATGGGGAGCAATTGAGTTCCTCCATCACATTACATTGGAAAGAAGCACATTATATATAAAAGAGCTGTAGTTTTTAGGAGGGAGGTGTTTTAGGTATGTGTCCATTTGTCTTAATTCTGTTGCTGGATTTTCTCACTGTCAGAAACATTTTAGTGAGCAGCAGAGTCCGCAGGAGACTCCAGGTTCACAGCAGTGGGGAGACTCCCAGACACCCAGAGATGGAGAGCAGAAAGAAATCCATCATTTTACTGTTTGTAAACTCGGCCAATTTCATCCTGTTATGGTCAACGTTATTGTTTTATTCTTTATGGTTCAGGATGATGTTATTGGATTATATTGCTTTTTATTTAGAGGGATATGTTGTGGAATTGGGCTTCATGCTGCAGCACCTGAGCTGCTGCACTAACACTGTGATTTATGCTGTAACACAGACTCTGTTCAGACAGCAGCTGAAGAATGTGCTGAAATATCCCTTTACTCCAATTCTTCAATTCATCAGATGATGAAAAGAACAGAGTGTTTGCATTGGCCGCACAGACTGTCCATCATGGAAAACCTTCACTGACTCAATGGAAAGAAACTGCTCCTAACATCACTTCCTTCCCAATGTTCAGGCAGGCCGAACATCACCAATATCCCTCACCGATTGGACAGTGAAACACAGAACCCAACAGCTCTGCCCTCCCATTGGCTGGGATTTGTGCAAATCGTGCATGCAGCTCACTATTTGGAAAGAAAAGTAACAGAGACCTTCTAACAGCTCTGCACTCCCATTGCCCCGGCTGCCTGTCAATCATGAATGTCACTCACTGTATGGACATCACTGTTCTCTGATTCACCGGGCATTCTGTTCATCATCGTTATCGGAGAGTGATTGGACTAAAGTTAGCCTCTTACATCTCCACATTCCCATGGAACCGGTTGCCATACGGTCATCGCGATCCCTCAGACTGATTGGACAGAAGAACCCACTCTATCCTGGCATTGTCTGTGCTGCATGCCCATCACTGCGGCTCGTCACATTGATTGGACAGGAATCCTTCTATCGGAAAACCCGAAGACAATTCCTGAGATCACCAGGAAGAGTGATCAAAGGAAGTGAAGTAATAAATTTGTGTGGATCAATGGTTAAGCGATTGAGGTCAATTCATTTTTAACATATGGGGTTAATAAAAGAGAGGCAGAGTGAGAGGCAGATAGAGATAGGGACTGAGAGAGAGAAAGATAGAGTGAGGGGAGACAGGACAGAGAGGCAGAGGCTGTGAGAGAGATTGTGTGAGATATTGAGAGAGAGAGAGGCGCATAGTGAGAGGCAGACAGAAGCAGAGAGAGAGAGAGGCAGAGAGCGAGAGCGACACAGAGAAAGAGAGAGAGAGATAGATTGACAGAGTGAGAGAGAGAGAGAGACAGAGAGAGGCAGAGAGCAAGAGAAATTGAACAAGAGTGACAGTGAGCTAGAGAGAGAGACATAGAGAGATACAGACAGCGAGAGAGAGGAACAGAGAGAGTCAGAGGGATGGAGAGGAACACAGCGAGATGAAGCAGAAAGATATAAAGAAAGAGTGAGATAGAGAGATTGAACAAGAGAGTAATGTAGATTGAGAGAGAGACACACAGAGAGAATGTGAAAGAAAGATTCAGAGAGGAGAGAGTGACAGAGAGCGAGCGAGAAAGACAGAGAGAGAGAGAGAGAAAGCAATTGAGAGCGACTCAGAGAAAAAGAGATAGAAAGAGGGTGAGAGAGAGAGGTATAGTCTGAGAGTGAGAGGGACAGAGAGAGAGAGAGCTAAAGACAGACAGGCAGAGAGAGAGTTTGGGGGAGATAGAGATATAAATGCAGATCTTGTGAGATAGGAATTGTGGGAGTGAAAGTCTGTGTTGCAGAGAGTTTGGGAGAGAGAGTATTGTCGAGAGAGAGAAGAAAGTGTGGGAGAGTGAGAGTTTGTGTGGAACAGGAGAGTGAGGGATTGAAGCAGAGAGAGTGAGACGTTGTGGGAAAAAGAGAGGGAGAGAGAGTGTATGTCGTTCGCATGACCTGTAAACACTTCATCAGTATAAATCCTGATGCTTTCAGAGGCAGCAAACCCTGCCAGAGGGAGAGTGTGGAGGAGTGGGAAAGAGGACGAGAGAGAGAGAGAGTGTGTCATCCACAAAGCGTGTAAAATACAAATGCCTACATCGACAGCACATCTTGGAAGCCCTGTAAGAGAGAAAGAACGTGGGAGAGAGACAGAGAGAAAGCTAGTGAGAGAGGTGGGGAGAGAGAGAGAGAGAGAGAAAAAGAGGGAGGGTAGAGAGATATTGTGGGAGAGAGGGAAAATTGTATCCGAGAGCGAGAGTGTGTGGGAGAGAAGGAGATTGGGTGCCTGTGTCGTTCTCACGGATTAGAAAAAAAATCAACAATAAAGATCCAAATACCTACACAGGTAGCAACGCATTAAATCTCAACAAGAGAGAGAGAGTGGGGGGCGGGGGGCGGTGAGATAGAGAGAGAATGAGAGAGATTGCGGCATAGAGGGAAAGAGGGTTTGTGGCAGACAGAGAGAGAGAGAGGACAGTATGGGATAACAAAAGAGAGAGGCTGTGAAAGAGAGAGAGAAAGGGGGCGGAGAGACAGTGAGAGTGTGGGAGAGAGGGAGAGATATTGGGAATAGGGAGAATATTTGCCATTCACAGGGGCAGTAAAAAGTTCATTAGTAAAGATCGAAATATCTACACAGACAGCAAATGCTTGGAAACTGTGTCAGAGGAAGAGAGAGACATAAAGTGTGGGAGAAAGAAAGAGAGAGCAAGACAGAGAGAGAAAGAGAGAGATTATTTGTCGTCCACCGGCCTGTAAACAGTTCATCGGTAGAAACTCAATACGTATTGTGACATCAACCTCTGGAATTTTGTTCACAGAGAGGGAGGAAAGTAGAGAGAGAGAAAAAGTGGGAGAGTGATAGAGAGAAAGAGAGTGTTTGAGATGGAGAGAGAGTGCGTTAATATGTTAGTCACCTTGTTAAAAACTTTTTTGGATTTAAACGGGTATTGAGCATTAATTATCCCATCTAAAAAGCATAAAAAGCTACAGCTGGGACACTTTGCGTGGAAGCAGCTGCGAAGTTATCGGCACCGAGAATTTATCATGAAAATAAAGAAGCTTGAACCAAAGACAAGCCTGGATTAATTATTCCACAAGTACCTCTAACTGTGATTAACACGGTAGCAAAAGATACACTTTAAAGGTTGCTGATTGATTGTTCTATTTGAACATTTCTGTCACAATCATCTGAAGAAAAAAAGAATTGCCCTGTTGCTAACAATTTACGTTATGGAGTAGCGGAAGGAGGGTGTGAAATTGCAACCCTTGACGATTCAATGAATTATCCGGCTCTGAACACTATCAGGAATGGAATGCTGAAGTTTAAATTTGGGCCCAGGTTATTTCCTTACCCCGGAAGAAACAAGGTATGGCTTTGGCGTTATCAGTACCAGCCAAAGGTAAGCTATGGTGTAAGGTATTTTCAGAATGGAAAGTGGATGATTTGGATCATGAAGAGGGAGTAATCTTTCAGTTAAAGTTTCAGGATAAGTTCTGCTAAAACGATGATTTATTGGAAACCTAAGAAGCTTGAAAGAGCTTTGACAGATATTGGAAATCAGATGTCTGTCCAAGGAAATTATCTCATGCATAAGTGATATTGGCGACTGCAGAGAATTGAACTTGAAATTCCGGAATCGGTGTCGGCATTTAAATTACTGGACTGTGCTGGCATTGCCCATGATGATAGTATTTTAGTACTAACAGGGGTTCAGCTCCGGGGATGAGAATCTCCACTGGAAGAAATGAGTGCTGCCCTATAAACAAATTCTCCGGAAACAGTCTTTCCCTGTCACTTGTTTAGCAGGTGCGAACAACTATGTTGCAAAACAAAGCATAGAAAATTCGATGTTCACGGAATTTCGCTGTCAAAAAAAAACTTAATATCACCAAACAAAGATGGGGCTACTGACAAGAGCTCTGAAAATAGCCGTTATTCAACCAATTTGAGAGTCGGGACTAAAAGCGTGGCTGGGAAGTTGACCGTAGGCGTTTAAACAGAACATGAATGCACGGGGCATGGTTAATCCGTGTTTTTCTTATTGATCCCTCAGTATCATTACTTGATGAACTGCCCACAGAGAATTAATCATCTTTTTTTAAGTGATCCATGAAATGCATCCATCTAAAACTGAAAATGATGACGATGACTGTCATTGTGGAATTATATCGATGACAGAGTTTAAATCCGGTGATAAGCATCTAACTGGTAGATTCCTTCAACTGTGCACTTCTGAATATGGGTTTCAGTTCTACGTTGTGCAGCATGGAGTAGCCTGACTGCTATCTATAGTCCCGATGAGGCAGCCCGGCAGGAGGTCAAGGAGTGTGAAAGCTCTAACTTCATCAGGTTCTGAAATGACAATACATTAACATCCTCCAAACAGGTGGTCCATCCTCGCAAGATAGCAGGGCTCAAACTGTTTATCATTACTGATGTGGTTTCCAGCCAGATAACGCTATTTACTCGATCTGAGATGAAGCGGGCTCAGATGTCGCTAGATATGAAGAATGATAGAGCAGTGGTGTTCGGAAAGTAACGCGGAACTCCACTTTACTCAGTCAAGTCATTGATGCATCCCAATAGGTTAGCCCGTGATTTCTCAACAAAAAGTTCAGAAGCTTTGTTAACGGCTGAGAAAAATATTTTGGTGGGTAAAAATAAGATGAATTGGAAATTACATAGATTGCAAAGTTTGCACAACAGGAATTGCAGACTCTACATCAAAATGCCGAGTAGTCAATAAAGGGTATGATGACTTGCTTGAACCAATCACTGCTCAGTGTGAAACATGTCTTAAAATCGCAAAGACAACTTCGTGTCCTGTTCTGAGCTTGCCAGCGGCCAGCGAGTTTAACGTGCAGCGTCAATGGAACTGGAGCTTTTTGACCAAGGATAGGTGTATTTTTATTCCTACGCTTCTTAGATATGGTGAACAGATTTAGCGTATCCTCTGTAATGCACAGTAAAGCAACAGGTTTTGGAACGTACCAGGAAGCTGGCTTTTCTGGATTTTGTTTTGTGGAATGAGATGGGATTTATTAATGATGTCATTGTAAAGACTCCTGTCGGGAAGAGTGATAGCATGATTTAATTTCAAGTTCAGTTTGAGAGCGAGAAGCTGGTGTTCCACACTGCTGCTCTGGAATTAAACAAAGATACCTCCATGAGCATGATGGCAGGTTTGACCCTAGATGACTGGGCTGGATGACTACAAGGTAGGACATTTGCTTAACATAAGCAAATATTTAAGGAGATATTCAGTTCCTCCCATATAAACTATATTCGAAAGAGGAAGAAAGATGGTAAGAAGCAGATTAAAACTTTCATAGCTAAGCAAGGAAGTTATATATAACATAATGGCAAGAGCTGAGGGATACCAAATTGCAAAGGTCAGTGGCAGGTTCGGAAGATTGGAAAACGTTAAAAAATTGCCAAAGGGTTAGATAAAAAAAAATTAAAAACTGAGCATGGTGAATTATGCAAGAAAGCTATCTCAAAAAGTAAAATCTGGTAGCAAAAGCTTCAAAAATATATTAAAAGAGAGAAAATTGCTAAGGTGAATATTGCTCCCTTGCAGGACGAGTCTGGGTAGTTAATAGTGGGGGATGCATAACTGGCAGGGACACTTAATCCATATTTCCCTTCATTTTCATGGCAGAGGAAATTAATGGCACCCAATTTTGTTACAGGCAGTGCAGAGAAGGAGGGACGTGAACAATCACCATCACTGGTGAAAATCCTTTGCGAGAATTATTGGGATTGAAGGGTGACAAGTCCGCAGGACCTGATGGCCTACATCCCAGGAGCTTAAGAGAAGTGGGTTCGGAGATAGTGAATGCATTGGCCAAAATATTCCAAAATTTCCTATATTCTGGAAAGGTGCAACTATATTGGAAAAAAAGCTAATATAATGCCCTTATCCCAAAAGAGGGGGAGAAGGATTGTAGGAAACTGTAGGCCACTTAGTTTAACATCTGACATTGGGAAATTTTTGAGATCAATTATTAATGAAGTAGCAATGGGGCATTTGGAAGGTCAAAATGAAACCCTTCAGAGTCAGCATGGATTTATGTTGAGTTTGAAGATGTGACAAGCAAAATTGATAATGGGGATCCTGTAGATGTAGTATATCTGCACTTCCAGAAGGCCTTTGTTAAAGTGCCACACGAAGGATTGGCACACAAGTTAAGAACACATGGAGTTATGGGTTATGTACTTACTTGCGTGGAGGATTGGCTAACCAACAGAAAGCAGAGAATGAGGTGAAATGGGACTTTTTCTTGAATACAATCTGTATCACTGCAGTGCCACAGGGTTCTGTCCTTGGGCCCCAATTATTTACAATCTATAGGAATCACATGGATTCTTGGATAGAAGGTGCTCTAGCTAAGTTTGCAGATGACACCAAAATAGTTAGGAAAGTAAATTGCATTGAAGAATTAAGAAATTTACAAATGGATATGAGCAGGTTAGATGAATGGACCAAATTGGCAGATGCATTTTAAAATGGATAAATGTGAGGATATCCACTGTAGTTGGAAGAATAAAACAGCGACTTATTACTTAAATGGTCAGAACATTCAGAATGCTGCAGCTCAGAGTGATCTGACTGTCATTGTGCATGAATCGCTAAAAGATAGTTTGCCCGAAAAGCACGTAATAAAGAAGGCAAATTGAAATTTGGTATTTATTGCTAGAGGAATAGAACATTAATAATAGGGATGCCTTGTTGCACCATACAAGGCATTTGTGAGAAATCAAATAGAGTATTGTGCACAGTTCTGTTCCCCTTACTTGAGGGAGCATGTAGTTCCACAGGAGTTGGTTCACAGTCGTTTGAAAAGATTGATTCTTGAGGTGTAGCCCTTGCCTCATGAGGAGAGATTGTGCTGTTTCTACCCTATAATCACTAGAGTTCAGAAGGATGAGAGGAGAGCTTCTTGTGGTATATAAGATGCTAAAGGTGATAGGCAAAGTAGACATGGAACAGATGCTTCCTCTTGTGGGCAGACTGGAACGAGAGGCCTTATTTTTAGGCTATGTGGTGGCAGATTTAAATCAGAGATGAGAAGGAATTACTTTTCTCAAAAGGTCGTGAATCTGTGGAGCTTACTACCTCAGTGTGCAATAGATGATAGGCTACCAAATAATTTAAGGAGGAGACAGACAGATTTTTAATTAATGACGGCTTGAAAGATTATGGGAAGTGGGCGAGAAATTGGCGCTGAGAACGAAATGAGATCAGCAATGGTCGTATTGAACAGTGGGGTATGCTAGAGGGGATCAATTGTATACGCCTGCTGCTATTTCTTATGATCTAATGTAATGACAAGAGTGTCATTGTCAAGAAACCCATGGAGAAATTGGCAGGATTAGGAACACTAACGAAGCTCATCACAGATAATAGTGGGGGAATTTGCCAATGAGGAACTATCATGTATGTGCGAACATTTAAACATCATAGCTATGCATACTGCAGCTAATAGCCCATTTAGCAATGGTCATTGTGAAGAAGCCTTGCGGTGTTTGATGATGTGTTACACAAAATATTGGCTGATCAACCAGGTTGTAAATAGCAAACAGCTCTAGCTTGGGCAGTGCATCCAAATAAATCTGTACGAATGTTGGTGACGGACTGTCCATACTAGTTGGTGTGGGGAAGAAAACTGAAGTTGCCTTCGGTTCTGTTAGATGCTGCCCCTGCTTAGGAGGAACTGGCATACGGTCCACCTTTTCTGCTCAACTGACAGTTTTGCTTGCGGGCAAAAGAATGTATCATTATAGCTGATCTTTCAGGCAAAATGTGGCCAGCCCGAGAGAAACACTTAGCACCATCGGAAATACGATTTAGACAAGGAGACATGGCTTATTATACAAAGGAAGGCTGGAAATTTTTGAGAGGAACAATAAAAGTAATTGGAAAGTAGTAGATTTGCTTCATGTCAATGAAACATTTGGGGTATATTCGTTGTGGTTAATTGGTAGTGATCATAAATTTACAGGTTCTGTACATTTCATAGAACGTGAGGAGGCACCGTCCCTTCATACACACACACACATTGAGCTGTTATGAAGAGCAGACGATGCCAAATAGAGGTTTGACTGACTATGAACAAAGTAACACTGAGGTACAGGATAACGCTATTCTTTCAAAGGTGCAACTAGGAAAATTGGGAACAAAAGTTAACAGAATAACACACACTCGCATTACTCACTCACATGTACGCACACACACACCAGTCTAATGCACACACACATGGATAGTGCTTGTGAGCGTCAGTGTGGGGCTCCAGTTCATTTGTTTGTTTATGTATGTATTTTGGCACGTGTGTTTATTTTGGCCTGTGTGCCTATGCATGTCACCATGAATTAGGATGTGTGTGTGTGAGAGGGAGGCAGTTATTGTGTGTCATTGTTTTGTTTGTATGTTTTCTCCTCTGCCTGAATGTCTGTGTGTGTGTATGTTGAGTGTGTGCATGTATGAAATTATGTGTGTCATCATGTGTGCATGTCTGTCGTTCAAATACAATCATACACTGACTCAATCTCTCTCTCTCTCTGTCACCCTTCCGCTCTCTCTTCCAAACACGCACACATGCACACAGACACACACACACGGAAGCAGACACACACACACAGACACACACACACACACACACACACTTGCTCTAATACATATGCCCACATGCACCCACAAGCACAGGCACCCAATGAGAAACACATGCACACACACACACAAACAATAACTCACACAGACACAGCCATTCAAACAGTCAAAAACTCATACACCCACTAGCACACATGCACACACGAACACAGTTGCATAAAAACACATACACACTCTCACAGCCATGCACACCAGCACACACACACATGTGAACAAGCACTAACAGGCACAGATATGGAATAACTCACACACTAACATTACTCATTCACATGGACACACACACAACCCATTACACACATGCACTCACAATAATGCTCCCTTACACACATTAAGAAAAATAGACATGCATGCTCTGAAATTGGAACACACGTTGAAACACACACGCACAAATTTCACTCTCACACAGACAACCTCAAATACACACATGCACCTCATTCACTCTCTCTCTCACTGTCTCTTTCCCACTCTCTCACTTTCTCTATATATATTTGTCTTCCTTGCTCTCTCTTTCTCTCTCTCACACACACAGAATAACACACAAAAACTACGAACACACCCATAGAAAGGCACACGCATGTGCACACACACACAGACACACACACATGCACACACACGCACACGCACTAACAAATATTGACACACACACACACACACATGCACATTCACACACATGCACACGCACATGCACGCACACAAACAAATGTTGAAACACACACGCAAGCACACACACACACGCACACACACACATTCACACACATGCACACACACTAACAAATGTTGACACACACACACACAGACACAGACAAACACACACACATGCATGCACACTAATAAATGTTGACACACACACACTGACATACATACATACACAGACACACATACAAACACGCACACATGCCCACACACGCACACATTCACATACACAAAAACAGACAGGTATCTCTCTCTCCCTCTTTCTCTCTCTCTCTCTCGCTTTCTCTCTCACCCCACTCTATTTCCCCCTGTCTCTCTCACTTTCTGTCTCTCCCTCGCATACGTGCACACAGACACATAAATACGCATTCATATATGCACACATATATACATGCTAAAACACACAGCCGCACAGACGTACACACAGGCATGCACACACAGGATCACACATTCACCCAGGCACACTGTCACAAAGCACTAGTCTCCCTCACACACACACACACACACAAACATGCAAACAGAACTAGATAGGCACAAATACAAAAAAAAACCACGCACACGTACTGAAACACACCCACACATATGTGAACACACACTTGCACAGACGAAAACCCACTGACACACACATTCAGTGCAACACAAACACTCTCAATCTCTAACAAACACTCGTGTACATAAAGATGCGCACACACACCCACTAAGAGTCACATACAGAGAAAGACAAACAAGTAGGCATGCGCACACGTAATCATAAACACACACACACACACACACACACCTGCACACAAACACACATGTAAAGACAGAAAACCAGACACAGGCAAAGACACAGACACACAGACACGTGCTCATACACACTCAGACACACATGGACACTGTGTGCATATGTCAGTGTAGGCCTGTGTGTGCCCAGGTAAGCGTTTTGGTTCATGTGTGTGGCTTTGCATGTGCGCCTGTGTTTTTCCATATGATTGAGACTTGTTGTGTGACCAAGAATGTGTTTGTGTGGGAGGGTCTTTGTGTCACCCTGCTTCTGCACGTTCATGTCTATGTGTGTATGGTTGAGTGCGTGCAGGTGTTTATGACTGTGTGTGTGTGTGTGTGTGTGTTTGTGTGTGTGTGTGTGTTTGTATGTGCATTGGTAAATGTACATTACAGTATTTCACACTGACAGTCATATTCTCTCTCTTTCTCACACACACACAAACACGCACATGAACAAATGCATACACACACACAAACACACACACTAACACAGAGACACACACACACGTCAGGGACACTTGCACACACTTGCATAGAACGCACAGAATCACATACACGGAAACAGAGAGATCTCCTTCTCTCTCTCACTCTCTCTCTCTCCCTCTCCCCCAGCCACTCTATCTCTCACTCTTTCTTTCGCTCTCTCTCTCTCTCTCATACATATACACTGTTTATTTTTGAAAACCACAAACAGAAACACACACATGCAAAAGCATTTGCACACGCATATAATCACACACAGAGAAACACACAAGCGCACATGTGAACACTTAATAAGACACACACACACACACACCGACACAGGCACGCACACACATACATGTACAGAAAGGCAGACAGAAACACACTGTCACACACATATAATGCCGCACAAACACTGATTCTCTGTCAGAAATACAGGTAGAAACATACATACACAAAAAAGTTACAGACACACACACGTGCCCACTAACAATAACATTCAGAGAAATACGCACAAGTAGGCTTGTGCACACATAATCAGACAAACACACACACACACAAACTCACATGCACTCACACATAGGAAGAACTACACACTCACATACACACACACAAAAACTGTCAAACTCTCTGTCACAAACATGCACAGAAGCACACAGACTTATTCTCCCACATTCAAATACACAGACTAAATAATCACAAGCACACACACACACATAGACATACATGTTCAAACTCTCAAAATCGCCCTTTGAATTCAACGCACAAAAGTTTACACATACTGTCACACACAGTCACATACGAAGAAGCCTGCAGACATACACACACACTCATGCAAAAGCAAGAGCACATACACAAAAGCATGCAAACATGCACACTCGCTTCATGCAAACATTAATTCTCAAAGCCAAGAAGTCTTACACATGTCACACAAACTCAGATGAACGCACACATTCATGCAGAGAAACTCCCACTCGCACACACATGGACAGTGTATGCCTGTGTCAGTGTGGGCCTTTGTGTGCGTGTGTGTGTTCCTGTATTTTTTATTGGTACGTGTTTGTGGTTTTGAATATGTGCCTGTGTACTTTTGTGAGAAATGCAATGTTTCTGTGAGAGTGTGTATATGTCCGTGTGCTGCTGGTCGTGCATGTCTGCGTTTGTACCTATCTTTGGGTGTGCCTGTGTGTGTTTTGTGTGTGTGCACTTGTGCCAGTGTGCATATGTGAGAGTATGTGCATGGGAACTTGTGCATTCCTGTATTTTACACTCACACTCACAGTCTCTCTCTTTCACACACTAACATGGGCACCCACAAACACACACTCACATACAGGCAAATACTCACACACACAAACACATACAAGCACTCTCACTCACACAAGTGTACACTCAGACAGAAACGGGCACACAAACACGGAATAGCTGTCAGACACGCTCAAAGACACACTCACCTGAACACGCGCACAAACTGTCACAAACACTCTGTCAGAAACATTCACAGAAACACAGTCGCACACTCACAAACACAAATACACTCACTCTGAATCAGTCACAAGCACACGCGCACACACACACACGTTAACATGAACACACACACAAACATGCACAAACACACACACAATACAGAAATGCACAAACACAATTTACAAGAACACAAATACAGAAACACATGTACACACAAGATCTTGAAACACACACACACACACACACACACATTTACACACACAATCACATAAATGGAAAAACATGCACAACTCTCTCTCTCTCTATCTCTCCCCCTCTCTCTCTCACTCATCTCTCTCTCACTCACTCTCTCCATCATTTTTTCTGTCTCTACCTCACTCTATTTTTCTCCCTCTCTCTCTCAGATAAATACACAAGAACAACATACACATTCAGAAACACACACCCAAACACACAAACATGCACACAAACAAACACACACAGAGGAACACATACACTCACGCAGATTGTCACACCATATTCTCTCCCTCTCTCACTCACACATACACATACATACATAAACACATAGAAACATTTCCAAAAACATGACATTCTGAAACACACTCATGTACCATTGAACACACAAATGCACAGAGGAAAATGCACTGACATCCACATACAGTACCAAACAATCACTGTCTATCTCACAGGCAGATACACACATGCACAGAAAGGTGTGCACACACACACACGTGCCCAAAAACAATCACATACAGAGAAACACCCAAATGTAGGCTTCTGTGCATGTAATCACTCACACACTCACACATGCATGCGTGTGCTCAAATATGAACAGAAAGGCACACTCACATGTTCATGTACATGGACACAGGCATAATCACCAACTGTCACAAAAAGTCTCTGTCACAAATGTGCACAGAAACATACTCCCACACTCAAACACACAAATACACACATACTGAATAAGTCTCAACCACACAAACACAAGCACACACACAGGGATGCATGAATTCTGGAACATACACTCGAATTATTCTCACACAAATATACCCAAACAGACATACACGATCACATACACATAAGCATGCACAAAGACACTGCTATACACATGGGAGAGTGCAAACCACAAGCATGCAAACACACACCTCATGCACACAGTCCTTCTTTCAACCAAGCAGTCTCACACACTTCAAACACACTCAGTTGGTCAAACACATGCATACATTGAAATTCTGATGTATACATACACACACACACACACTCACAAACACGTAGACGGGACGTGAGACAGAGATAGAAAGAGAGAGAAAAAGCTCCGCAAACGTCAAAGAAACAGATGCATTCACGCCAAAATACACACACATATACAAGCACACACACACGCCCATGAACACACACAAAAGCCGCAACACAAACACACAGAGAAACACACACACACACACACACACAAAACACACACGCAGTCATGCACACATAGAAACGTCCATCCACTCGGGGACAATTTCACAGAATACTGTTTCCCTCTCACACAGAAATACATACAGTTACTCAAGCACATATGCAAAAACATGCAGACACACTGAAACACACTCATAAATATATGAACACACACATACACATGCAAAAAAAGACTGATACACACATGCAGTGCACCCGAACACCGTCTCTCTGTCAGAAGCACGAGCAGAAAGCCACTCACAAACAAACACATACCCACGAACAATCACACACACAGAAACACACACAAATATAGAGGTGTACACGCAATCACACAAACACACACCTATACAAACACACACACACACACAGGCTGATAGAAAGAAAGACACACAAAGGCAAACATACACGCAGACATATCCACACACACAGGCATACACACACAGACACAAACACACACATGGACAGTTAACATGTTTGTCAGCGTGGGTCTGCGAGTGAATGTGTGTTTGGGTATGCGTTTTGTTATGTGTGTTTGGTTTTGCATGTGTGCTTGTTCATTTCTGCATGTATGTTTATGTCTGTGAGAAAGAGGGAGTTTGTGTGTGAGTCCTTGCCTATCCGTGTTCTTTTGTTCATGCATGCCTGTGCTTGTATGTATGTGAGCTTGTGTGTGTCTGTGTGTGTCTCTGTGTATGTGTGTTTGTGTGTGTGCGTGTGTGTCTGTGTATGTGTGTCTGTGTGTGTGTGTTTGTGTGAGTGTGCGGACGTGAAAGTATGTATGTGGGTGCGTGTACTTTTTTGTATTTCACAGTTACACACACTCACCCTCTCTGTTACTCTCTCTCACGCACACACTCTCATAAATACTCACTCACATGAATACACAAAAGCATTCTCTCATACATGTGTGCACACAGAAACAAACGGCTACACACACACTGAATAACTCTCACACACACACGAAGACACAATCATACATATACACAGACAAACACATAAGCACAAACTATCACGAAAATGCACAGAAACAAACACGGAAGCTCACAGACAAAAATATACACACACTGAATAAGTCTCATGCACGCACACACATGCAGACACAGACACACACACACACACACACACCCAGCACACTCATACACGCAAACTCTCCAAAAAGGCCTTTGACTCAAATGCACAGAAACATACACAAATGGACACACAGGCACCAACATGCGCTCACAGACATACAGGCAGTGTATATCTGTATTACGGTGGGACTATGTGTGCATGCATGTGTTCCTGTATGAATTTCGGTGCGTTGTTGTGGTTTTGCATGTGTGTTTTGTAATACTGTATGTGTGTGGATATTTGTAAGAAAGGCAGTGTTTGTGTGAGAGTGTGTGCATTTGTCCATGTGCCTCAACCTTTGTTTTTACGAGAGAGAGAGAGAGAGAGGGTGAGTGTTAGTGTGTGTGTGCATGCATGTGTGCGCGCATGTGTGTGTGAGTGTGTGTGTGTACAAATATGAGAGTATGTGTGTAGAAATGTTTACATTTCTGTATTTCACGCCGAAACACACACTCTCTCTCTCACCTTTTCTCGCACACACGCACCAACGCACACTCTCATACACATACACACTCCAATGCACTTGCTCACATACACACACAAAGGCACAGGCACATTAAAAACACACATGCACAAAGACTCACACATATATTAGCACAAGCTCTCATACAGGCACAACTACTCATAGATGCAAAAACTGACACATGTGCATGCTCGCACAAAATCACACACAATAGCGCACATGCACACACAATGAAACACTCATGCTCACAGACACACACATGAACTGGCATGCAAACACAGACACAAATGCACAAGCAAGCACTGAATAACTCTCACACACGTATAAAGACACACTCACATGCGCATGCACAAAAACACATAATAACAATCTGTACCAAAATTGGGTCTCAAACACATGCGCAGAAAAACAAACACATGCTCACAAGCAGGCAGATATACTCACATTGAATACGTCTCATACAGATGCATACGCACATAAAAACACATACACACACTCTCTCATACACACACACATATGCAAAAGCACACAAACATTCCAACATAAATCAGGCACAAAGTTAATTTAGCACCCAAACACACTCTACGCACATTCTGATGCAAGCACACATGCATACACAAAAACACTTACGCACATGTACACACAACACACAGACAGATACCCACACACAGACACACACATAGACATACTCGCAGAAACACAAGCAGCAGCACAAAAGCACAGACAAACACATACATTCACGCACAAACACACACAGACACACACACATAAGCTCACACTCAAGACACAAGGCAAACACACAAGGCAAAACATGCACTCACGCGCAGAAATACACACACACAAACATACATAAGCTCTCATGCGCAAATATGCACTTTCCTTCTCTCTCACTCACAAGTACACACACACACACACACACACACACACACACAGACAAACACAAGCGCAAACATATTCACTCAAAGAAGCCCTCAGAAGCACAGACATACACAGACATGCACAAAGAGAATCGCAGACACACTATCATGTATGTACACAGACACACACACACACATACATGATCAAACACACGCAGGGAAACAAACTGGCTGAAATACTGACCGAAACACACACACACACACACACACACACAGACTCCAACTCAGTGAAACATATTCACTCACACAAACAGGCAAACACATAAACGCTCACTCACTCAAACACACGTACATGATTGAACACATATACATACATGCACACAGATAACACAATCAATGTAGCACAATCACACGCAGACATTGATTAACTCAAGCACTTACACAAACTCACATTCACAAACAATCACACACTGTCTCTCTCTCAGAAACACAAGCAGAAACACACACACTCAAAAGGGCGGGCAAACACACAGATGCCAACAAACAATCATACAGAGAAAGACACGCACATAGATATTTGCACAAATAATCACACAAAAACAACACACAACACACATACACACACAAAAACACATATGTATAGACAGACGCACAGAGACACAGACACAGATACACACAGGCACAGACACAGATAAACACAAACCCACACTCACACAAACATGGACAGTGTATATTTGTTTGGCAGTTGGCCTGTGTGTGCATGCGTGTGTTCATGTATGTGTTTCGGTACGTGTGTGGTATTGCATGTGTGCCTGTGTATTTCTGTGTGGATGTGTATGTTTGTGAGTAAAACAGTGTTTGTGTGAGAGTGTGTGTTTTCGTGTGCTTCTATCCGTGCATGTCTGTATTTGTACGTGTGTAAGTGTGATTATATGTGAGAGTGTGTGTATGGGTATGCTTATATTTCTGCATTTCAGAATAACACATATACAGTATTTCTTTTATTCTCTCTCACACACATACAAACGCACAGATACTCAGGGCACAAACACTGAAGGATGAGCACATACTACTGCACACACAGATACAAACGGACACAAATACAATGAATAAATCTCATACTTCACACAAAGACACACTCACCTGCCCAGCGCAAAGACAGAAAAGCACCAACTGTCACAAGCAGTCTCTGTCACAAACATGCGCAGAAATACAAACGCACACTCTCAAACATACAGATACACTCACACTGAATAAATGTCACATACACACCCAAATAAACATTAAGAAACTCGCGAAAACATTATCTGACCCCCCAGGCAGAGGAACATACACACACAATCACATACACAGAAGCATGCACACAGACAAAGTCACACACATGCAAGATCGCACACACACAAACATACAAACACGCTTCATGCACACTGTCATTCTCACAACATAACAGCCTCACGCAATTCACACACACAAGTTGAACGCACATCTGCATACACAAAAACCCACAAACACACATACACACACACAAACAGAGACACAGACATACATAGACAGAGGGAGTGAGAGAGAGAGTGAAGTAGCAACACAAACACATTCACAAACACACACACACGTTCACACGTGTTCACACATATACACAGTTATACACACACACACACACACACACACACACTTATTGCAAACACACAAGCAGCAACGCAAACACACTGAGAATCCCATAAGCACAAACACACACATGCACACACATGCACTCGCATAAACATGGACACTCTATCTGTGTGTCAGTGTGGGACTGTGAGTCCATATGTATCCCCTGTACGTATATTTTGTTTTTTATATCTGCCTGTGTATTTCGGTATGTGTTTGTATGTTTATGATAAAGATACTGTCTGTAAGAGTGTTTTTGATTCTATGTGCTTTCGTTTGTGTTTGTAGGAGTTTGTTCGTGTGTGTGAATGAATGTTAGTGTGTATGTGTGTGTCAGTGTTTGTATGTTTGCATGTGTGTGTGAGTTTAAATGTGGGGCTATGTGTGTGTGTGCGTTTACCTTACTGATTTTCACACTGATATTCTCTTTCTCTCTTTCTTGCACACACACTCTCTCTCTCACACACACACACACACATGAACATTTTCATGCACATGAGCAAATGCACACAAACATGCACATACACTAAACTAACACAAATGCAAACAGATGCTGACACATACACTCGCACAGACACAGCCACTCACAATCTCAAAATTTCACAGACTCGCTTGGACAATGTCACACACAAACACTCATGGACACGGACACACAGATGCACACACACACACAAGTGCACACACAAACACTGAATAGCACTTTCATATGCAAAAAAGTCACAGTCACATCCACATGCACACAAACACATAAACAGAAGCTGCCACACACATTCCCAATCACACATATGCAGAAACACACAAACATGCTAACAATGACACAGTTGCACTCACCATGGAATTAGTCTTATGCATGCACAGCCAGACAAACACACACACGCACAGACACATACACAGGCACACCAATTTACAGTGGCTGTGTTTGTACATGTGTGTTATTGAATGTTATTCTGTATGTGAGTGTGATTTTGCCCCATGCCTGTTTATTTCTCTATGCATGTGTGTGTGAGAGAGGTTTTGTTTATGTTACATGTTGTTTCTGTGCCTGTGTGTTTTTATGCGTGCATGCTTGTGGTTGTGTGTGTGTTTGTCTTTGTCTGTGTGAGTGTAGTTGCGTGTGTGTGTGTGTGTCTTTGACTGTGTCTGTGTGAGTGTAGTTGTGGTTGTGTGTGTGTATGCATTTACGTGTGTGTGTGTGTGTGTGTGTGTGTGTGTGGGGGGGTGCGAGTGAGAATTTGTATTTCACATGCTCACAATCACACACTGATGCATTGTCTCTCTCAGACACACAAACACACTAGCACACAAACACATACACAGTTACACATACAGGAACACGGATTAAAACATGCACAAACACAAACATGCACAAACTCACACACACACACACACACAGAAATGTGCACACACTTGCACACAAGTAGCATTCAGTGACGCACAGTGTCAGACTCACATACTTTCACACAATCTTAGCTTCTGACACATTATCATTAGCAGACACACGTACTCACAAAAGCACACACAAAGACATTCCTATGTACAATCACATGCAGAGAAACAGAATCACACAGGTTTTTGAATGTCGAATGATCAAATGAAATAAAGTTGTGATTATTGCCTGATCTATGTGCAAACTTGCATTGGGTAAGTAAGATGAGAGTGATTAAAGACTGGCATAAGAGAAGTGACTTCTGGTTCATGGAGCACTGGGAACATTATTTGATAATGCGGTGGCTCTAACATTGGTCAGGATTTCACCTGAACTGTGCTGGGACTATCGTCCTGCTGAGTCCTATAACTAGGGAAATACAGCGGGCTTTGAAATAAATAAAGGGTGAAGTTTTCTTGTCGAGGAAGATTGTCCAAGTTAAAGGGAACTGCCAAGACAATAGATCAAGATAATATATGAGACAATTATGATTAGAGAATAGCAGTAAGAGACATTGAAATCTTCAGAAAGGTTTTACAAAAACAGAGACAATACTGAACTAAGGGCTCTGTGTAAGAATGCCCGCAGCATCCATAAAAGAACGATGAATTGTCAGCTCAAATGGAAATGCATTTGTATGACATGATGCCCATTACGGAAATTCTTGAGAAACAAGTTGCTGAAGGTTTACAGGTGGTAGGTGAGATGTTTGCAGTCCGTATACCCATGATCATAATAAATGGTTGAGCAGGCCGGAAAGATTCAATTGCCTAGTGTTGCCCCTAATTTATAAGTTCTTAAGTTTGCATTTATTTACATCCTAGAGTTCTTTAGGATCTGACCGTACCAAGAATAGATGCATCAGGCATTACCATGCAATTTTAAATAACTCTGAATTATTTGTAACTATTGGAGTGAGGTAACAGTAACTCCATTATTGAAGAAATGAGGGAGAGAAGAGCAGTGACCTACAGGCTAGTGACCTAACATCAGCAACATGGTAAATGCTGGAGTCAATTATAAACAATGTTAACAGGACACATAAAGTGTTAAGATTGGGCAGTGGTAACATGGATTAATGAAAGGGGAATCTTGTTTAGGAAGCCTGATGTATGTGTTTGAGGATATAACTAGTGCAATAGATATGGGGCGGGGGTAGTACATTTAGAATTTTAGAAAGATTTTGATAGGGCCCAGTGCAGCCATGATGGGCCGAATGTCCTCCTTCTGTGCCGGAAAAATTCTGAGATTGTCTGATTCTTTGGGGTTCACACAAAAGAGGTTACTTGGGAAAAATTGAGTGCATGAGATTCCGGTCAATATACTAGCCTGGATTGAGAACTGGTTAACGGGCATAAAACAGAGATAGGGTAAAATGGGTAAATTTCAGGTTGGCAGACAGCTACTAGTGAGCACTGCAATTATCACTGAGTGGGGTCCTACTCACAACATATCTCGATGATTTGCATATCGTCAATAAATGTAATCCTTCCAAGTTTGCATATGAAATAAAACAAGCCGAAAATGTGAATTCTGAGGAAGAGGCAAAGGTCATTCAAAGAGATTTTGAGAGGCCAAGTGAGTGGGGAAAAATGGCAGATGGAAGATGGAAAAATGTGAGCTAATCCACTTTGGTAGGTCATGCAGAATGTTTCTTAAATGGTGAGAGGCTGAGAAGTGTTGAATTTTAATCGGGCTTCTGATGAAACATTCAGGTACAGTATCAAAAAAGAATGCTGATTGCATGCTGTCATTTATTACTAGAAGAGTTGAGTATGTTATTAAATATGTCTCACTGCAATGATAAGGAACCTTGTTGAGGCAGTACCTGGATTACTATGTGCAATTTTGGTCTCTGAACCTAAGGAATAATGTAGATGTATAGAGCGATTGCAGCGAAATTTCACGGAAATAATTCCTGGGATGGAGGATTGTCCTATGAGGAAAGGTAACATAGCCTGGAAGTTTATCCTCTGGTCCGACAGGGTTTGTGTAGGATGTTTCCCCTGGCTGGTTGTTCTAGAACCAGGGGGCATAATGTCAGAGAAATGGACAGGCCACATAATCCGAGAAGGGGAAGTGTTTTCTTTTCCAATCAAAGGGTGGTGAATCTTTGGAATTATCTGACCAACAGGGCTGTAGAGGTTCTGCTGTGGAGCATGTTCAAGACTGAGATCGATTGTTTCCTACAGATTAAAAATACCAAGCAAATAGTGCAGGGCAATCATGTTCAAGGATCAGACATGATCTCACGGAATGATGGAGCGGGGTTAAAGGGATAAAGGACGTACCCCTACTCCTGTTTCATATTTTCTAATACGATGGAAGTGTTCATCAGCATAACTGGGGAAGGAGAGAAAATGTGTTTGTAATCCAGCTCAGGTAAACTGGAGAATGCAGTTTGTGAACATACTCAGACATCTGTCAGACAGGGGAGAGGAACTGCTCTATAGTGAATGGAATCAGTGACTGAAACTGAAGACAATGGCTTCAATTTCTTCAAAGTTTAAAGGACAAGAACAATAATACAGTTACACATGTTTTATAGAACAAATAACTGGATAGAGAGACTTATCAGGCACACCAACAATTGCAAGGATGGGATAGAAACCTGCTTGAATAACCATAAGTACATATTCAATCCGCGCTGCTAAAGATACCCAATCTTGTGAAAGCCAGTAAAGACCCTGGGATAAGCCCCTGTTATTGGCTGGAATGTTCAGGTCCATTATTCTGAGATTCGGATCCATTGTTGAAATATTCCTTTCCATTGTTCTCGGATTCTGATCTCTTTCCTCTCTCCTTTCTCTCTCTCTCTCTCTCTCGAGCTTCTGATCACTGTTAATTGCCGTTATGGATGCTCCTGCGCACAGTATGGTATAAAACATTGAAACTTGCCCCTTGTTAATAAAAGAGGGACCCCCCAGTGACAGAGTTAGGTTCCTTGGAGACTGACGTTAATTACAGCCACTGAACAAACATTCAATCAACATGTTTTACATAGCAATACAGTAGAGGACTTATTGGGTCCCAATGGGATGCATGGGGCCCACTGATGGTAGGAATGGCAGAAATAGCAGATGGCCGGACTTCAATCTTTCACAGAGTGACAGAGTCACACAGTGCAGAAGAGTCCCATTGGTCCATCGAGTCTGCACCAACAAGTGAAAAACGCCTGAGTTACCTAACTAATTCCATTTACCAGCACTTGGCCCATAGCCTTGTACGTTATGAGGTACCAAGTGTTCCACCCCTCTAACGGAGCTTATATTTCATCACTCTTCTATTTTTACTTAGTTCTGTTGAAGGGTCATTCGGACGCGAAACATTAACTGTGCCCCTCTCCGCAGATGCTGCCAGACATGCTGAGTTTTTCGAGGTATTTTTGTTTTTGTCTTGGATTTCCAGCAACTGCATATTTTTTGCATTTATCATGTTACTGAATGTTCACCATCCTGGCAGCAGCCACAATGTCATCATTCTGAAGTAGGCCGCTATTCCCACCCGCTTCCAACATCTTTCAGAACCCGATATTTGCCTCTTGGAGATTGAGCTTGCACCCTGGGTGCATGACTCTAAATACACATAAACTCACCACTCCCCCCACCAAATGTCCAAGTGAAAATGATGCAGAAATACCGAGAGCAATGGAGCCTCCAGCAACATCGCGGAGCAGCCCATTGTTATGCTGAAGTGATGCATCTGATTCCTAAACGGCTTGGAATTAAACCTGCCCTGCAACCTGGAGCATGTGTTCAAGTCCATGGTGTTCTTCTGCACCCTTCACACTGTTAACAAGTAGAGACAAATAATGAAGCCGTTAATTGCTTTATGCAGTGATGCAATAAAGGCTAATTTGTGTCATTTCTTTCTGCACTGTCCAACTGGTGAGATCCTGAGCAAAGGACTTGCGGTGACTCTCATATTCACTACGACTGGCAGCACCATTCCTCCCCTAGAATTCAGCTGCAAGTGCTCCTGCATCATGCTCTACACCCTTGTTTCCGTAAGGAAAGATTTTTAGCTTTTACTTTTAAGTTTGATTTGTATTTCTTTATCTGTGTTAAGTAAACGTGAAGCTAAGTTTTAGTTTCACTCAAACGAGTTTCCAGATTCTGAGAAGTTAAAGCAAAAAAGAACAGAAATACCCTCTTGCCCTCCCCGCCCGCCCCCCCCACCCCCCCCAACACCAC
This sequence comes from Carcharodon carcharias, assembly GCF_017639515.1. NCBI lineage: Eukaryota > Metazoa > Chordata > Chondrichthyes > Lamniformes > Lamnidae > Carcharodon > Carcharodon carcharias. The sequence goes on along the minus strand of NC_054484.1, from coordinate 115,865,516 downwards.
CCCCTCCCCCACCCTCCATGCCCACAAATCCCTGCAGTTTGAGTTCAGTTTGAAGACAGCTGCCAAGGGAGACTAGAACCAATAGGTCCAAAGTGAAAAAAACTGGAGACACAATCCTTACAAACTCCCAAAAGGTCCATCTGGTCAAACGGAGAATAAGGATCTTGGAAAATGTGCGTTAAGTGAAACTAAACATTATGAGCAGAGTGGGAGACTCCAAGCTTCAAATTTAATGTGAAAAAATCTGCCAGAACCAGATGTAACGTGATATAAAGGCTTTTTAGAAGTCAGAAGTTGCAGATAAACATTTGAATGCCTGTAATACTTGTCTGTGGGAATGTGACGCAGCGATACTATTAATGGCTGAGTCATTGAGGAATAGTTCCTAGAACACAGCTTGAATGGATGTGATCACCGAGGGAAGAAGAGCATTGGAAGGAGAGCTAAGAACCCTGGTGCTGAACCCTTGCGCAAGACATCTGAGAGAAATTGTCAGTGTGTGAGCTGATTCCAAAGGGGGCTCTTGGAGATTGGAAAGTTTCCTGTAAGAAATGGAGTTCAGTGAGAGCGGTTGTCTCATGGTGGGAAAAGCGAATGGAAAGACTTGAAAACAAACCCATTGCATTTCTTCCAGTTGTAATGGTCACTTGGATACAGTGTGGTGGGTCTGGGTACAGGTGTTCTCTTGGTTTACGTGGACTGTGTACATACTATGAACAGTAGAGTATAATACAGACTTTGTAACTTGTGAAATCCTAACAAGAATATTTATCTATTTTTTATCTATCTGTCTTTCTTTCTTTCTATCTATCTATCTGTCTATATATCTATTCAGATATATAAATATATATATATAGATATAGAAAAAGAGAGAGAGAGAGAGATGTCACTGAAAGAGCATTGCAATATCATTCATCTTGTCATGTTTATTAAAAGTGTTTTTGTTAAAACTTCATTACATGTCTCCAGTGATTCTGATCAGTAGCCCCTCTTCACATATTTAAACAATGAATGCAAGCGTTAGGGTCTATCCAGCTGTGCTGCACACTGGGATTCGGCTTGTCCAGTTGCTACATCAGGTATGATAACCATATCATCTCCATCGAGAGCACATAGGCAATGACTCCAGGAAAGTGTAGTACACCTCAAGAGGAGGAGGAGGAGGCAGGGAGAATATTTCATTGGTGCCTTAGATCCAGACAGGCTGTCGGAGAGTGCTTGATAAATGGTGCGGCTACAACATTTGGTATAGGGACATCAGTGGTTAATTCAGAACCTGGCAACTGTTGACCAGAAGGTCCGTAACCTCACCTTTAAGCTTAATGAGATTCTAGAGTGGGGACAGGGAATTCATAACACCCAATTAAATACAGACCAGGAGATGACACGGTTAATCCAAAGCCTGGCTACCAGGCTCGAATGTCATGTGGGGACTGTCAACAAACTGATTGAAAGAGGGAAAATATTTCAGACGAAGCGAGCAGAAGTGATTTTTGCAGCACCTATGGATCCTGGGCATTGGAACAATCCAGAGAGAATTTAAACAGATTAATGAAGGGCTAGTTCCTTTATGGGTAACTAATGTGTATTTATTTAATCTTTCACAACACAAGGATTATGACTTGACCAGTTGCCAGCTCATAGGTTTAACACCCATAAATAGAATGAATGTTGAATGTATAGCAATTGTTAATATGCTAATAGGCATTGTTTTAGTGATACCTGTCATACCTATGTCAACAACCGGCAGGGCATTATATATAATAGAAAATATTCGGGTTATAATGAAGGCTTATTATATTAGTTAACATGTCATTCCACCATATGCAGTAGACATTGAAGGGAATATTGTTAGCAGCATGTTAGAAGAGTGTCGGATAGAAGCCACAGCAGTAGTATGCACACCCAGTGTATGAGACAGCTGATGCTAAGTGGATTTAAAGTAGCAGCAAACTTTACAATGGAAACTATATGGGCTGCAATATAACCGACGCATGTTGCATTAAGGGGGAATGGGAGATATTGTATTACCATGTGGCAGCAGAGGATCCAATACGGGAATAACCGGATATGCCCCATCTATAATCATTCCATGTGCCTACACAGACAGGCACCAGCAAATGTAGGGAAATTGGAACTGGTCAAAATATACAAGAGAGGAACGACTACTATTCACGTCGATGAAAGCCTTCAGGATAACCTGACAAAGTATTTGAACCAATTGGCCCATGAAATTCCCTTAATATCCGATCACCTAACCATGATTTGGAGGCAGGCTCCACAGATATACAGAACCTGCTCTAGTCTGCAGCAACAGGGTAGTACATTAAAGCAGGATATCGATCAAATAGATTCTTCCACATGGTGGGAGGACCTGTGGAACTGGGGCTCAAAAGTACCGATACATCCCTGGATTCGGATTATCTCCCATGCCTTGGTTATACCTCAACTTATATTGATTATCTGTCTAGCATACTTGATTCATCACATCCGGAAATCACAAAAAAATGTGGCGCTGGGCGAGTTTTAACAGGTGGAGAAGGAATTTATTAAGCATGAGGCCTGAATTGAACGGCCAGATGATACAGGTGGTCTGAGGATACCTTTTACCGACCAAATTTGGATGACTAGGCAGCATCAATGGTGCATAAAGGGACGGACAGTACCACTGTAGTTGGCTCCCTTTGGCTACGGCAAGGGCCAAAAGGGGGTTCTGTTAGGGGGAAGAAAGTCAGTAAGAATTTATGTTAAGGGAGAATTTATGACAATGAATGAATTACTTCCACAAACATTCACTCCCTCCACGGCCAACACACAGCAGCAGCAATGTGTAGCATCTACAAGATGCACTGCAGGAACTCACGGAGGCTCCTTAGTCATCAAGTTCCAAACCCACGATCGCTACCACCTAGAGGGAGAAGGGTAACAGAGAGAAGGGGACACCGCCACCTGGAGTTTACGCTCCGAGTCACCCATCATGCTGAATTGGAAACAAATCGCCGGTCCTTCACTATCACTGAGTGGAAATCCTGCAGCTCCATTTCTAACAACACTGTGACTGTAAGTACAGCACATGCCTGCAACATTTCAAGAGAGCAGATCACCATCGCATCCCAAAGTAGAACTGTGAGGTGTGTGCTTCCCTGTCCAGTTAGAGAGCGGTACCCTTGAAGGACAGACAGCCGGGTAATGTGAGGGCAGAAATGGTGGGTGATATATTTAATTCTGTCTAATCGGTGAGGAGAATCAATAATGGATAGGCAGCCCGGCCATTGGGAGGGTGTAAATGTTGGTACTTGGGTTTTCTCTGTCCTGTCAGTGAGGTGTGGCCATGATGGATATACATGCCGGCAAGCCCAAGGGTGGAGGTCCTCAGAATGTGCATTTGTGTCTAAGTACTGGACGACAGCTATGGTAGACAGGCAGCTCAGCCAATGAGAGGACAGTGATTTCAGGAGGTGGGCTTCTCTGTCCAGCCAGTAAGGGTTATCCAAGTTGGACAGGACTAGCGGACAATGGGATGTCAGAAATGTAAAGCGTTGTTTTTTCCCACTCTCCAATCAATGAGAGGTATCCATGGTGTACGGGCAGCCTGGCCAATGGGGACTCTCAGTGATTGAGATCTTCACATCATTTAAATAATTGAAGAATTGGAGTAAAGGGATATTTCAGCACATTCTTCAACTGCTTTCTGAACGGAGTCTGTGTTACACCATAAATTGCAGTGTTAGTGCAGCAGCTCAGGAGCTGCAGCATGAAGCCCAATTCCACAACAAACCAATCTAAATGAACAACATCGAACCCGAAATTCCACATCCGCCTCCATATAGAATAAACCATTAACATTGACCATAACAGGATAACATTGGCCGAGATCACAAACAGTAAAGTAATGGATTTCCTGCGACTCTCCATCTCTGGGTCTCTGGGACTCTCCCCACTGCTGTGAACCCGGAGTCTCCTGCGGACTCTGCTGCTCAGTAAAATGTGTCTGACGGTGAGAACATTGAGCAGCAGAATCAGGACAAATGGGACACACGGGGTTAGAATGTGGTGGAGGAACTCGATCGTTGTCCAGAACGGAGAGACTCGAACATAGGTAGTGACGTCACAGAACCAGGGGACATTCATCAGCAGGTAAGAGCCTGTGAACATAAAATACCAGGAAATGTTCTTCAAACAGCTCAGCACAGTCACTGTTCCCAGAACCACAGCTGCCGTTTTCTCGCTGCAATATTTAATTTTCAGCTTCGGATAACAAATGGCCACAAATCGATCAAAGGTGAAAGTGACGGTGAACCAGACAGAACAGTCAGTGGCTGCATAAAGCAGGACAGCGTGGATATTACACATGTCGGTCGAATACAGGAAGTAAAACTGCTCACGAAAAACAATCGGAATGTGTCTCAATATCAGGTCCAGGATAATGACCAGTAGATCTGCCACTGACATGGTCACCAGGTAACAAGTGACACATTTGGAAAGGTTACAGTTCTTCCACTTCAGGATCACTATTGTTATTAAGCTCGCTGTAAGTAAATGAAATAAATACTGAGATTATACATTTGGCTGGGGAACAAGTTACCTGTTTGATTAAGTTGTTGTCGATAATTTTAAACGTTTGACTGCACCGTTAGATTTATTTAATTAAGTGGACATGACAGAACATCAGGATGCTCTGTGATACATTCAAAGGATGCAATGAATTTATTATGAACACTGGCGTTGAGGAGGGAAGGGAGGTGAGGTCGACAGAAGTGTGCAACTTAAAAGGTGGACAAAATGGTGATTCAGGAGTGAACGGATAAATGGAGGGAATAGGGGTGATGGGAGAAGTCATGACTGGCGGGGATCTCAGGATGATTAGGAGGAACTGAGGGTGGTCTCCAATTACAGGCAGCCGAGAGAGGTAGGATACTTAAACCTTCTCCCCACTTTTTTAGTGATGGACACACTCATGAACCCTCACAAACTGTCTCTCTCTCTCTCTCTCCTTCAACAAACGCACAACAGAGCACAGCAACAGTTGTCCAGTGCAAACAAGGATTAAAAGTAAATGCTGGCCTAGCCATCCCTCTCTCTCTCCCTCTTCCTCTATTTTGCTTTCTCTCTCTCTCTCTTTCTCTCTCTCTCTGACACACACACACACACACATACACACACACATACATACACACATACATACATACACACACACACACATACACACACATACATACACAAACGCATACATACACACACACATACATACACACACACAAACGCACATGCAGTTTTATGCACACAAACACTGACATACACTCACTGAAACACACAAAGATACAAACTCTTCTGAATGGCCACTGTTTTTGGGAAATAAGTGTTGGCCAAGCCAGGGAATCCCACATCACATAAAAATAAATTTAAGAAAACACCCTCAGTCACACACTCACACATGCACACACACACACATGCACTTTTAGGAATAGATAGAGATCAAGTCAGTTATATTTGTATTTGTTGATGTAAGGATTTGATTTAGCTTTAAAACTTCAAGTTTGAAGGGTATTTCTGTACTTGTGTATTACCAAATTGTAATGTTGAGTTTTAGCTTCACACTTGAAAGGTGCCTTCATTTCTACTGACAGATGTAAGACTTGAATTTAAGTGAATTTAACAAGAAGATGGTCAATTGGGCTGTTGCCTAGCAAGAGGGATTCAAAGGGGGAGACACGCAGACATCCCCCTTGATGGCATAGAAACAGCAGGACTGAAGAGAGACTGGTGGCAAATTGGTAGAGAGCAGGTGTCAAGCAAAAATAAAAGGTTTCTGAATGAATTGGAGGGCAACAAGACTAATACCCAAATATACACTTTATACAAAGAAGGAACAGATCCTGGGAAAATGCTCGGTTGAGTGAATGTTAGAGTGAAGTGTGGAGAAATTCTGCAAAATTCATGGGATAGCGTGGAGGACAGCTTGAATGTATGTGGTGACCTAGGGGAGTGGAACATCGGAAGGAGAGTTCAAACCCTGGTGGTGATTGCTTGCTGGAGGCATTTTAAAGAAAACTTTGCGTGGGATAGGGCTCCAAGGGGAGGCCACTTATTATTTTGTATGCACACAGAGACAAACGCACGCAGATGCACAGAAAAACACACACATGCACACACAAACAGGAACACACACACACAAAAACAACACACACACAGAAACAGAATTAAACTCACACGCAAACCCGCACAGACAGAAACACAATCAACAAACACACACTCACACCAGCATAAGCAGAAATAAACAAAGATAAAAACACACACATGCACATACAAGCATGTACACATATCACACACAAGCACAGACACTTAGACACACACATATAGACTCTCACAACACGAAAGCTACAGGCAAACACTCACATATCCAAGCAACACACGCTTGCACACGCACACGCGGGATCAAATATTCCCACTCACGCAGGGAGTCTCACACTCAACAAAATTCACAGAAACACAAATAGAGTCTCATGAATACAAATGCACACACAGAGGAATGTGAATACAATGAGATGCACACACGTTGTCAACAAAACACGGCCTCTCTTTCCCTCACTCACACATGCTGGGAATCACACACAAAAACATTAGCACACGCACACAATTGCACATAAGCTCAACGATGCTAACACTATCTTTCTCTCCATCTCCCTCTCCCTCGCACATCAAAACACGCATGCAAACATACACGCATCCAGTCGCTCAAACACGCACACATACACACACACATACTCAAACACACATACTCAAACACAGAGTCTAACACAGACTTTCATGCACAAACTCTCACAAACACAATCTGATGCAGGCACTCATGTGCACCTCCTCATGCACTCCCAAGAATCCAAATATTTACATGCTTGCAAAGATTCACTTGGCCACACTAACACTTACATCTACCTATTCAGACTAACACTTACATTCACACAGACATATTGAGACTTAGACACACTCACATGTGCACACTGGTGCACACACATGCACACACAGAAACACACACACACACAATCTCTGTCCCTCTGTGTCTCTCTCTCTCTGTCTCTCTCACATGAACACATGCACTCACATGCACACATACATGTACCAACACTGAAAGAAGCACCAACACATACACACTCGCTCGCACTTGCAAACACAATCAAACACACACATATAAAAGCACACATGCATATAATCACTCACACACTCAGAAACAAATACCCACTCTCACATAAGCACACACACACGCAAGCACACAAACGCAAGGTCATTCTCCCTGATACATAAGCCCACACACACACACACACATTCTCTCTAGTAAACAGTCTCCACATATAAAACCTCAAAGTAAACCTCACAAACACTCTCACACACATGCACACTGGAAAAGTGCACATACAGAAAGGAAAACAAAAACTCACACATAAGTACTAACGTATGCAACACTGCACCCCCAGGAACATACACATAAACACAGTAAAAAAATAAACACTCTGACAAACTCACACAAATCTAAATAATTTCTCTCTCTCTCTCTGTCTCTCTCTCTCTCCATCTCTCTCTGTCTCTCTCTCTCTCCCTATCTCTGCCTCACAAACAGAATCACATATGTAAAGACAAATACACACACACACACACAGACACACGCAGACACACGCAGACACACAGACACACACACACACACACACACACAGACACAGACACACACAGACACACAGACACACACACACAATTGCATATGAACACACATATGCTCACAATGAAGGACACCAGCACACGGACACAAACTGACACGCAGAAACTCTCTGTCACATCAACACTGTCTCTTCCTCACACACATAAACACCCACATATGTAAATGCACAGGCAGGCAGAGAGAAACGCGCATACATTCTCACACACACACACATGTACTGACATAATACAGAAACACACACTCTGAAACACGCACAGAGACACGCAAACACACATAACATGTACATACAAGGAAACATATGCAGGCACCTATGCACACAGACAAATACAGGCTTAGACTTTCACCCACATGCACTGTCAAACAAGCACTCGCTTAATCACTGAAAAACACAAGCAGAGACACACATGCTCAAAAACATATACATTCCCAAGCACAAACACTAATACACACATACACAAAGCACACAAGCACGCACACATACACACACATTCACAAACAGACATGAATACACATATGCACACACAGAAGCACAGTGACATACAAACACAAACTGACATACACAGACATTCTGTCAGAAGAACACTGATACACACATGGATACACATTTAATTAATGCACAGACATGCACAAAAAGCACACACACACACACATACACAGAAATGCACTGACAGTCTGACATAAGCACACATCGAAACACACACATACACACAAACACACCACACATACATACAAACACATACATGCAGGCACTCAAGCACAAAAACACAAGCAAACACACACTGTCACACACATGCACTGTCACACAAACACCAGCTGCATCGCTAAATAACAAAGGCAGAGACATGCATGCTCAAATACACATGCATGCCTACACATACACGCACACACACACACACACACAATAACAGAAATGCACACACATAGCGTTAAACAAGTATTCATGCACACATGCTCTGACCCACACACGCTCAAGCTCACTTCACTCTCACACAGTCTCATGCACAAAGACACACTATAAAATTCAGATGCACACTGACATGCACTCGCGCATAAGCACTGACACTCAGGGGCACATTCACAAATTCATGCAATCACTAACGCATCCACACACTCTCTCTCTCTCTCTCTCTATCTCTCTCACACATGCACACATACACACAAACACACTCACGCAACCACACACACCATCAATCAAAGACTATCCAAACATATATAGCCATCACACACAAGCTGTAACACACTCTTTCAAACAGACTGAAATAGTGCACATACACAAAAAACAAGTACAGAAACACTCAGAAATAAATCCCTCCACCCCACACGACTGCACACACAGTACCAAAATGCACTGACAAACAAACATGCGCCACCAAAAACTAGTTATCTCTCACACACAATTACACCATGCAGACAGTAGCACACACACACACACACACACACTATTAAATGCAAACATTCTCACACACATGCTCTCACTCACACACACAAACATTCAGATCACACGCACTCAGGTACATGCACACAGACATACTCACACTCATATGCACACTAGTATGCACGCATGCACAAGTGCCGACACCCACAGAAGCATACACACACGCTTTCAGTCACTAAAACATTGACATACAATCTCCCTCTCTGTCTCACATTCCCCACCACACACACACAAACCCACACACACAGACACACACAAACCCACACACACAAACACACACAAACACACACAAACCCACACACACAAACATACACAAACCCACACACACAAACCCACCCACGCAAATCCACACACACACATGCATCCACCAACATACACACGCACACCCACATGCAGGAACACACATATGCACTCGTAAATATGGACAAACTTGGACACAGGCACCTACAAGCTTAAGCACTCATCAAATCAGAAGCACTCACATGTACACACACATCGACACACAGTAACACAAACACATAATGAGATAGACACACTCAAGTATACAAACAAACACAGCATCTCACATAGACAAAGACAAACACACACAAAAACACACACACACACACACACACAAACACACACACACAGAAAATATCTCTCACTCCCTCCCTCTCCGTCATTCTCTCCCTCTCACATACGTGCACCCAAAACCACGCACCCACATTTTTAAACACGGAAATATCCATTGATTCACCCATCCGTGCTCACATTCATATCACACGCACTCAGCCATACACAAACACAAACTAAAGCACTCATACACACAATCACATGTACACACGCATAAGCACCGACACTCTCAGAATCTCGCACAGACACGCATACATTTGTGAACACATGCACAGGTACACACATGCATGCAAACAGGCGTGCATACACACTCGCACACACAAACGCACAGAAACACACACATTCACACTAAAAAATTCACACACTCAATCAGCACCCATAAAAACAATCATATGCACACTCATATGCTCTAACAAATACGGATACACACACGCATATAGTCATTTAATTCACACAAAGTGCATAGAAAAGCTGAGGGACCAACATACAGGTACACACATGCAGAAACACACACACACACACACACACACACAGAAACACACACACACACACACACACACACAGAAAAACACACACACACACACACACTCACACACACTTACACATGCACAGATGCGGACACACATGCCCACGTTAACTCACATGCATAAATATACACACAAACACACTGTCAAATAAATGCAGGAACATCCTTATATACACGGATGCAGACACTCTCTCAGTCTAGCACTCTCACAAAAATACACAAACACAATCACATGAACACACATGCACAAGCAGAAACACATGTATAAATGTTGAGATATAAACACATTTTCATCAGAACACTTCCTCTCTTTCTCTCACTCAACCTCTGAGAAACAAACACACACAAATACACATGAAAACAAAGCACAACATAAATCAATGCACAAACTCTCTCTCTCTCTGTCTCTTGCACATACATGCACACGTGCATGTGCACACACATGCATACACACACAAACACACAACCACACTTTCACTCAGTCATGCACACAAACTCAAATACACACATTCAAACATACACTCTCAAGCACACACACTCACACACAGACTCTCACACACATATTCACGCATGTACTCTCAAACCATTCTGATGCCGACATTCATATATGTACACACTCACACACACAAAATGATGCACAGCTGCACACAAACACATCAACTCACACATTCTCACAGACACTCAAACATACAGACATTCACATACATTCACATGCGCACACACACACACACAAACACACACGCACAGAAGGTCTCTAGGCCTTTCTCATTCTCTCTCACACTCACAATCTCACATGCACAAACATACACAATGCCAACCTACAAACACACTTGCTTGCATACACTTACTCATACATTCCACAAAATTGAATATAAGCAACACTCGCTCTCAGAAACATAAACAAAAAAAAACACATAAACACACCCACACACTCAAACACATGCAAACTGTCACAACAAAACATGCACGCCTGTGCACACACTCATGTAAACAAGGAAACACACAAAGATACACACACACTTCACAAGGACAATTATGAGCGCAAAATGATTGAAGGGCTAGGCTTCGAAGGACACATCCTGCAAAAAACGCATAAAAAGCATGATCACTCACACACACAAACACACATGTAAACATGCACACACACATGCAATCACAAACACTCACATCATGAAATGTATGCATTCACTCTCACACAAGAATTCAAGAACACTCTCTCCCTCTCTGTCTCTCTCTCTCTCACACAGACACACATACACACACACACAAACACATACATAGGCGCACGCACACAAATATGCACACACGTGTTGGCAAAACGGCACAGATACAAATACATACATGTGAACAAACGCAAGCACTAACAGGCACAGACACAGAATAACACACACACTCACATTACTCACTCACATGTACGCACACACACACCAGTCTAATGCACACACACATGGATAGTCTTTGTGAGCGTCAGTGTGGGGCTCCAGTTCATTTGTTTGTTTATGTATGTATTTTGGCACGTGTGTTTATTTTGGCCTGTGTGCCTATGCATGTCTCCATGAATTAGGATGTGTGTGTGTGAGAGGGAGACAGTTATTGTGTGTCATTGTTTTGTTTGTATGTTTTCTCCTCTGCCTGAATGTCTGTCTGTGTGTGTGTGTGTTGAGTGTGTGAGTGTATGATATTATGTGTGTCATCATGTGTGCATGTCTGTCGTTCAAATACAATCATACACTGACTCAATCTCTCTGTCTCTTTCACTCTTCTGCTCTCTCTTCCAAACACACACACACACACACACACACACATACAAACACATACACACACAGACACAAACACACACACTTGCTCTAATACATATGCCCACATGCACAAACAAGCACAGGTACCCAAAGAAAAACACATGTACACACACACAAGCAATAACATGCACACAAACTCACACAGACACAGCCATTCAAACACTCAAGAACTCACACACCCGCTAGTACACATGCACACACGAACACAGTTGTATAAAAACACACACACACTCTCACAGCCATGCACACCAGCACACACACACATGTGAACAAACACAAGCACTAACAGGCACAGACATGGAATAACTCACATACAAACATTACTCACTCACATGCACACACACACACAACCCAATACACACATGCAATCACAACAATGCTCCCTTACACACATTAAGAAAAATAGACATGCATGCTCTGAAATCAAAGCACACATTGAAACACACACGCACAAAATTTCATTCTCACACATTTACTCACACAGACAACCTCAAATATACATACGCACCTCATTCACTCTCTGTCTCTCTCTCTCTTTCCCAACTCTCTCACTTTCTCTATATATGTTTGTCTTCCTTGCTCTCTCTTTCACTCTCACACACACAGAATAACACACAAAAAATACGAACACACCCATAGAATGGCACACACACGCACACACACAGACACGCACACACACACGCGCACACACACAGACACACACACACACACACACACACACAGACACACACACACACACACACAGACACACACACAAACACTCACACGCACATATACATGCACGCTGACACACGCGCACACACACACAGACATACACACACACACACACACACACAGACACACAGACATACACCCACACATATACACATGCACACTGACAAATACAGACAGAAACAGAAATGTGCAAGTTCGCATTACAGGAGCACATACATACCGAAGCACATACAGACACGCAGAATGTTGAAACAAACTCACACACACACAAACAAATGTTGAAGCACACACACACAAACGTGCACATTCACACACATGCACATTCACACACATGCACACGCACTAACAAATGTTGCCACACACACACACCGAAACACATACACAGACACACATACAAACACGCACATGTGCACACGCACGCATTCACGTACACAGAAACAGACAGGCATCTCTCTCTCCCTCTCTCTCTCTCTCTTGCTTTCTCTCTCACCCCACTCTATCACCCCCTGTCTCTCTCACTTTCTCTCTCTCCCTCGCATACGTGCACACACAGACACATAAATACACACTCATATATGCACACATATATACATGCTAAAACACACAGCCGCACAGACGTACACACAGGCATGCACACACAGGATCACACATTCACCCAGGCACACTGTCACAAAACACTAGTCTCCCTCACACACAAACACACACACAAACATGCAAACAGAACTAGATAAGCAAAACTACAAAAAAACACGCACACGTACTGAAACACACCCACACATATGTGAACACACACTTGCACAGACGAAAACCCACTGACACACACATTCAGTGCAACACAAACACTCTCAATCTCTAACAAACACTCGTGTACATAAAGATGCGCACACACACCCACTAAGAGTCACATACAGAGAAAGACAAACAAGTCGCCATGTGCACACGTAATCATAAACACACACACACACACACACCTGCACACAAACACACATGTAAAGACAGAAAACCAGACACAGGCAAAGACACAGACACACAGACACAAACACACATGCGCTCATACACACTCAGACACACATGGACACTGTGTGCATATGTCAGTGTAGGCCTGTGTGTGCCCAGGTAAGCGTTTTGGTTCATGTGTGTGGCTTTGCATGTGTGCCTGTGTTTTTCCATATGATTGAGACTTGTTGTGTGACCAAGAAGTTGTTTGTGTGGGAGTGTCTTTGTGTCAACCTGCTTCTGCGTATTCATGTCTATGTTTGTATGTTTGTGTGCGTGCCGGTGTGTGTGTCTGTGTGTGTGTGTGTGTTTGTGCGTGTATCTGTGTCTGTGTGTGTCTGTGTTTGTGCGTGTGTTTGTGTGTGTGTGTGTGTTTGTGTGTGTGTCTGTGTGTGTGTTTATGCATGTGCCTGTTTGTATGTAAGAGTATGTGTGTTGGTAAAGGTACATTACTGTATTTCACACTGACACAGTCATATTCTCTCTCTTTCTCACACACACACAAACACATGCACATGACCAAATGTACACACACACACACACACACACACACACACACATGTTGACACACACAAAGGGACACACACACACATCAGGCACACTTGCATTGAACTCACAGAATCACATACATGGAAACAGAGAGATCTCCTTCTCTCTCTCACTCTCTCTCTCTCCATCTCCCCCACCCACTCTATCTCCCACTCTTTCTTTCACTCTCTCTTTCTCATACATATAAAATGCAAAATAAATACTGTTTATTTTTGAAAAGCACAAACAGAAACACACACACACACCAAACCATGTGCACACACAAATAATCACACACAGAGAAACACGCACAAGTGCACATGTGAATAATTAATAACACATGCACGCACACACATACATGTATAAACAGGCAGACAGAGGCAGGCACACAAACACTCACATATGGTCAGACAAACTGTGGAGAGTCTATGTGTTTCAGTGTTTGCCTGCGTGTTCATATTTATGTTCATGTATGTACTTTAGCTCATGTGTCTGTGTTTGTTTATGTGCCTGTGCATTTCTGTATGTGTGTGTTTGAGAGGGACACAATGCTGGTGTGACAGTGTGTGTGCACATGCACGTGTGTGTTTGTGTGTGTACATGTCTGTGTGTGAAATTATGTGTGTGAATGTGTGTACATTTATGTATTTCAAATACACACACACTTGCCTGTTCTCTCTCTCTCAAATATACACACAGACACACACAATGTTTCTCTCTCTCACACACGTGTATATATAAACACACACAATTAAGCACTAATTCTCATAGAGATGCCTTAATGCAAACACATGCAAAGACACCAAAAATAACAAACAAAACACACACACTCTAACATTAACTTGCACACAAATCCACACAGGCACAGCCAGTCACATGCAATAACTCACACACACGCTCACATGCACACACAAGCACAGCTAAATAAACAAGCCCACACACACTCATTCAAACATGTATAAACACACTGGCACATTTATGAACAAACACAAGCACACACGGAAACATACTGTCACACACATACAATGCCGCACAAACACTGATTCTCTGTCAGAAATACAGGTAGAAACACATACACAAAAAGTCGCAGAGACACACACACATGCCCACTAACAATAACATACAGAGAAATACACACAAGTAGGCTTGTGCACACGTAATCAGACAAACACACACACACACACAAAGACAAACACACATGCACTCAGGCATAGATTACACTATACACTCACATACACATACAAACAAACTGTCACAAAAACTCTGTCACAAACATGCACAGAAGCACTCAGACTCATTCTCTCACATACAAATACACAGACTAAATAATCACAAACACACACACACACACACACACACACATAGACATACATGTTCAAACTCTCGAAGACACCCTTTGATTCAAACGCACAAAAGTTTACACATACTGTCACACACAGTCACATACAAAGAAGCCTGCAGACTTACACACACACTCATGCAAAAGCAAGAGCACATACACAAAAGCATGCAAACATGCACACTCGCTTCATCCACACATTCATTCTCAAAGCCAAGAAGTCTTACACATATCACACAAACTCAAATGAACGCACACATGCATGCAGAGAAACTTCCAATCGCACACACATGGACAGTGTATGCCTGTGTCAGTGTGGGCCTGTGTGTGCGTGTGTGTGTTCTTGTATTTCTTATTGGTACGTGTTTGTGGTTTTGAATATGTGCCTGTGTATTTTTGTGAGAAATGCAATGTTTCTGTGAGAGTGTGTATATGTCCGTGTGCTGCTGGCTGTGCATGTCTGCGTTTGTACCTATCTTTGGGTGTGCCTGTGTGTTTTATTTGTGTCCACTTGTGCCAGTGTGCATATGTGAGAGTATGTGCATGGGAACTTGTGCATTCCTGTATTTTACACTCACACTCACAGTCTTTCCCTTTCACACACTAACATGCGCACCCACAAACACACACTCACATTCAGGCAAATACTCACGCACACAAACACATACAAGCTCTCTCACTCACACAAGTGCACACTCAGACAGAAATGGGCACACAAACACGGAATAGCTGTCAGACACGCTCAAAGACACACTCACCTGAACACGCACACAAAAACCACAAGCACAAACTGTCGCAAACACTCTCTGTCAGCAACATGCACAGAAATACAGTCGCACACTCACACACACAAATACACTCACTCTGAATCAGTCGCAAGCACACACACACACACACACACACACACACACATTAACATGAACACACACACACACATGCACAAACACACACACAACACAGAAATGCACAGGCACAAGTTACAAGAACACAAATACAGAAACATGCATAAACACAAGATCTTGAAACACACAGGCACACACACACACACACACTCACACACACACATTTACACACAAAATCACATGAATGGAAAAACACGCACAAATCTCTCACTCTCGCTCTCCCTCTCTTTCTCTATCTCTATCTCAACCCTCCCTCTCTCACTCACTCACTCTCTCTCACTCACGCTCTCCATCATTCTTTCTGTCTCAAGCAAGAACTGAACAACTCTCACACACGTATAAAGACACACTCACATGCGCATGCACAAAAACACATAATAACAATCTGTACCAAAATTGGGTCTCACACACATGCGCAGAACAACAAACACATGCTCACAAGCAGGCAGATATACTCACATTGATTACGTCTCATACAGATGCATACGCACACAAAAACACATACACACACACACTCTCTCACACACACACATATGCAAAAGCGCACAAATATTCTAACATAAATCAGGCACAAAGTGAATTTAGCACCCAAACACACTCTACGCACATTCTGATGCAAGCACACATGCATACACAAGAACACTTACGCACATGTACACACAACACACAGACAGATACCCACACACGCAGACACACACGCAGACACACACGCAGACACAGACGCAGACACAGACGCAGACACACACGCAGACACACACGCAGACACACACGCAGACACACACGCAGACACACAAGCAGCAGCACAGACAAACACATACATTCAAGCACAAACAGACACACAGACACACACACATGAGCTCACACTCAAGACACAAGGCAAACACAAAAGGCAAAACATGCACTCACGCACAGAAATACACACACACAAACATACATAAACTCTCATGCACAAACATGCACTTTCCCTCTCTCTCACTCACATAAGTACACACACACACACACACACACACACACACAGGCAAAGACAAGCACAAACATATTCACTCAAAGAAGCACTCAGAAGCACAGACATACACACACGCACAAAGAGATGCACAGACACACTATCATGTATGTACACAGACACACACACACACACACACACATGATCAAACACATGGAGGGAAACAAACTGGCTGAAATACAGACCGAAACACACGCACACACACATGCAGACTCCAACTCAGCGAAACATATTCACTCACACAAACAGGCAAACACATAAACGCTCACTCACTCAAACACACGTACATGATTGATAACATATACATACATACACACAGATAACACAATCAATGTAGCACAATCACACGCAGACATTGATTAACTCAAGCACTTACACAAACTCACATTCACAGACAATCACACACTGTCTCTCTCTCTCGGAAACACAAGCAGAAACACACATGCACAAAAGGGCGGGCAAATAAACACACATGCCAACATAAACAAACGAGCACACAGTAACTCATATGCACACTCAGACAATCACCTACATGTGCTCACACACAAGTACTCACACAGACAGACACACAAAGACAAACTCTAACAAACAACCTCTGGCACACAAACATACAGAAAAAGAAACAAACGAAGAGAAGAACATGCATATAGGAAAATAAAATATACACAGAAATATTTACTCACCGAGACACTTCCACACAAAAGCAAGAACACAATTATACATGAATATTCACAGAAAAAGATACAGGGCTCTCTCACGCCTCTCTCGCTCTCTCTTTCTGTCTCTTACACGGTCACACTTCCATAAACACAGAAACAAACACACACACACACACACACATACACACACAAAACAACACACACACGCAGACATTCACACACACACATACACAACCAGACACACACACACACAGACACACACACACAAAAAAACACATGTATAGACAGAAAGACGCACAGAGACACAGACACAGACACACACAGGCACAGACACAGACACACACAAACCCATGCTCACACAAACATGGACAGTGTATGTTTGTGTGTCAGTGTGGCCTGTGTGTGCATACGTGTGTTCATGTATGCGCTTTGGTACGTGTGTGGTTTTGCATGTGTGCCTGTGTATTTCTGTGTGGATGTGTATGTTTGTGAGTAAAACAGTGTTTGTGTGAGAGTGTGTGTTTTTGTGTGCTTCTGTCCATGCATGTCTGTATTTGTAAGTGTGTAAGTGTGATTTTATGTGAGAGTATGTGTATGGGTATGCATATAATTCTGCATTTCACAATAACACATTCACAGTATTTCTTTTCCTCTCTCACACACATACAAACGCACAGATACGCAAGAACTCATGGCACAAACACTGAAGGATGAGCACATACTACTGCACACACAGATACAAACAGACAGAAATACAATTAATAAATCTCATACTTCGCACAAAGACACACTCACCTGCCCAGCGCAAAGACAGAAAAGCACCAACTGTCACAAGCAGTCTCTGTCACAAACATGCGCAGAAATACAAACGCACCCTCTCAAACATACAGATACACTCACACTGAATAAATGTCACATACACACCCACATAAACATAAACAAACTCGCGAAAACATTATCTGACCCCCAGGCAGAGGAACATACACACACATACACACACAATCACATACACAGAAGCATGCACACAAAGTCACACACATGCAAGATCGCACACACACAAACATACAAACACGCTTCATGCACACTGTCATTCTCACAACATAACAGCCTCACGAAATTCACACACACAAGATGAACGCACAACTGCATACACAAAAACCCACAAACACACATACACACACACAGACAGAGACACAGACATACATAGACAGAGGGAGTGAGAGAGAGAGAGTGAAGTAGCAACACAAACAGAAAAATATATTCACGAACAAACACACACACACATTCACACACATTCACACATATACACACACACACACTTAAGCAAACACACAAGCAGCAATGCAAACAAACTGAGAATCCCATAAGCACAAACACACACCTGTACACACACGCACTTGCATAAACATGGACACTCTATCTGTGTGTCAATGTGGGTCTGTGTGTCCATATGTATCCTCTGTACGTGTATTTTGTTTTTTATGTCTGCCTGTCTATTTCGGTATGTATTTGTATGTTTATGATAAAGATACTGTCTGTAAGAGTGTTTTTGATTCTATGTGCTTTCGGTCATGTTTGTAGGTTTTTGTTTGTGTGTGTGAATGAATGTTAGTGTGTTTGTGTGTGTCAGTGTTTGTATGTTTGCATATGTGTGTGTGCGTGTACGATTAAATGTGGGGCTATGTGTATCTGTGCGTTTACCTTGCTGATTTTCAAACTGACACTCTCTTTCTTGCACACACACATACACACACACACACACACACACACACTCTAACACACACACACACAAACACATGAACATTTTCATGCACATGCGCAAATGAACACAAACATGCACATACACTAAACTAACACAAATGCAGACAGACTCATACATATGCTGACACATACACTCGCACAGACACAGCCACTCACAATCTCAAAATTTCACAGACTCGCTCGCACAATGTCACACACAAACACTCATGGACACGGACACACAGATGCACAAACACACACAAGTGCACGCACAGACACAAATGCACACACAAACACTGAATAGCACTTTCATATGCAAAAAAGTTACAGTCAAATCCACATGCACACAAACACATAAACAGAAGCTGCCACACACATTCCCTCTCACACATATGCACAAACACACATGCATGCTCACAATCACACAGTTGCACACACCACGGAATTAGTCTTATGCATGCACAGCCAGAAAAACACACACATGCACAGACACATACACAGGCACACCCATTTACAGTGCCTGTGTTTGTACATGTGTGTTACTGAATGTTATTCTGTATGTGAGTGTGATTTGTCCCGTGCCTGTTTATTTCTCTAAGCATGTGTGTGTGAGAGAGGTTTTGTTTGTGTTACATTTTGTTTCTGTGCCTGTGTGTTTTTATGTGTGCATGCTTGTGGCTCTGTGTGTGTGTTTGTCTTTGTCTGTGTGAGTGTAGTTGGGGTTGTGTGTGTGTATGCATTTACGTGTGTGTGTGTGCGTGTCTTTGACTGTGTGTGTGAGTGTAGTTGAGGTTGTGTGTGTATATGCATTTACGTGTGTGTGTGTGTGTGTGTGTGTGTGTGTCTAAGAATATGTGTGTGTGAGGGTGTGAGTAAGAATTTGTATTTCACATGCTCACAATCACACACTGATGCATTGCATCTCTCAGACACACAAACACATACACAGTTACACATACAGGAACACGGATTAAAATATGCACAAACACAAACATGCACAAACTCACACACACGCACACAGAAATGTGCACACACTTGCACACAAGTAGCATTCAGTGATGCACAGTGTCAGACTCACATACTTTCACACAATCTTAGCTTCTGACACATTATCATTAGCAGACACATGTAGTCACAAAAGCGCACACAAAGACATTCCTATGTACAATCACATGCAGAAAAACAGAATCACACAGGGTTTTTGAATATCAGATGATCAAATGAAATAAAATTGTGATTATTGCCTGATATATGTGTAAACTTGCATTGGGTAAGTAAGATGAGAGTGATTAAAGACTGGCGTAAGAGAAGTGACTTCTGGTTCATGGAGCACTGGGAACATTATTCGATAATGTGGCAGCTCTAACATTGGTCAGGATTTCACCTGAACTGTGCTGGGACTATCGTCATGCTGAGTCCTATAACTAGGGAAATACAGCGGGCTTTGAAATAAAGAAAGAGTGAAGTTGTCTTGTCGAGGAAGATTGTCCAAGTTAAAGGGAACTGCCAAGGCAATAGATCAAGATAATATATGAGACAATTATGATTAGAGGATGGCAGTAAGAGATATTGATTGAAATCTTCAGAAAGGTTTTACAAAAACAGTGACAATACTGAACTAAGGGCTCTGTGTAAGAATGCCCGCAGCATCCATAAAAGAACGATGAATTGTCAGCTCAAATGGAAATGCATTTGTATGACATGATGCCCATTACGGAATTTCTTGAGAAACAAGTTGCTGAAGATTTACAGGTGGTAGGTGAGATGTTTGCAGTCCGTATACCCATGATCTTAACAAATGGTTGAGCAGGCCGGAAAGATTCAATTGCCTATTGTTGCCCCTAATTTATAAGTACTTAAGTTTGCATTTATTTACATCCTAGAGTTCTTTAGGATCTGACCGTACCAAGAATAGATGCATCAGGCATTACCATGCAATTTTAAATAACTCTGAATTATTTGTAACTATTGGAGTGAGGTAACAGTAACTCCATTATTGAAGAAATGAGGGAGAGAAGAGCAGTGACCTACAGGCTAGTGACCTAACATCAGCAACATGGTAAATGCTGGAGTCAATTATAAACAATGTTAACAGGACACATAAAGTGTTAAGATTGGGCAGTGGTAACATGGATTAATGAAAGGGGAATCTTGTTTAGGAAGCCTGATGTATGTGTTTGAGGATATAACTAGTGCAATAGATATGGGGCGGGGGTAGTACATTTAGAATTTTAGAAAGATTTTGATAGGGCCCAGTGCAGCCATGATGGGCCGAATGTCCTCCTTCTGTGCCGGAAAAATTCTGAGATTGTCTGATTCTTTGGGGTTCACACAAAAGAGTTTACTTGGGAAAAATTGAGTGCATGAGATTCCGGTCAATATACTAGCCTGGATTGAGAACTGGTTAACGGGCATAAAACAGAGATAGGGTAAAATGGGTAAATTTCAGGTTGGCAGACAGCTACTAGTGAGCACTGCAATTATCACTGAGTGGGGTCCTACTCACAACATATCTCGATGATTTGCATATCGTCAATAAATGTAATCCTTCCAAGTTTGCATATGAAATAAAACAAGCCGAAAATGTGAATTCTGAGGAAGAGGCAAAGGTCCTTCAAAGAGATTTTGAGAGGCCAAGTGAGTGGGGAAAAATGGCAGATGGAAGATGGAAAAATGTGAGCTAATCCACTTTGGTAGGAAACCCAGTCATGCAGAATGTTTCTTAAATGGTGAGAGGCTGAGAAGTGTTGAATTTTAATCGGGCTTCTGATGAAACATTCAGGTACAGTATCAATAAAGAATGCTGATTGCATGTTGTCATTTATTACTAGAAGAGTTGAGTATGTTATTAAATATGTCTCACTGCAATGATAAGGAACCTTGTTGAGGCAGTACCTGGATTACTATGTGCAATTTTGGTCTCTGAACCTAAGGAATAATGTAGATGTATAGAGCGACTGCAGCGAAATTTCACGGAAATAATTCCTGGGATGGAGGATTGTCCTATGAGGAAAGGTAACATAGCCTGGAAGTTTATCCTCTGGTCCGACAGGATTTGTGTAGGATGTTTCCCCTGGCTGGTTGTTCTAGAACCAGGGGGCATAATGTCAGAGAAATGGACAGGCCACATAATCCGAGAAGGGGAAGTGTTTTCTTTTCCAATCAAAGGGTGGTGAATCTTTGGAATTATCTGACCAACAGGGCTGTAGAGGTTCTGCTGTGGAGCATGTTCAAGACTGAGATCGATTGTTTCCTGCAGATTAAAAATATCAAGCAAATAGTGCAGGGCAATCATGTTCAAGGATCAGACATGATCTCACGGAATGATGGAGCGGGGTTAAAGGGATAAAGGACGTACCCCTGCTCCTGCTTCATATTTTCTAATACGATGGAAGTGTTCGTCAGCATAAATGGGGATGGAGAGAATATGTGTTTGTAATCCAGCTCAGGTAAACTGGAGAATGGAGTTTGTGAACATACTCAGACATCTGTCAGACAGGGGAGAGGAACTGCTCTATAGTGAATGGAATCAGTGATTGAAACTGAAGACAATGGCTTCAATTTCTTCAAAGTTTAAAGGACAAGAGCAATAATACAGTTACACATGTTTTATAGAACAAATAACTGGATAGAGAGACTTATCAGGCACACCAACAATTGCAAGGATGGGATAGAAACCTGCTTGAATAACCAAAAGTACATCTTCAATCCGCGCTGCTAAAGATACCCAATCTTGTGAAAGCCAGTAAAGACCCTGGGATAAGCCCCTGTTATTGGCTGGAATGTTCAGGTCCATTATTCTGAGATTCGGATCCATTGTTGAAATATTCCTTTCCATTGTTCTCGGATTCTGATCTCTCTCCTCTCTCCTTTCTCTCTCTCTCTCTCTCTCTCGAGCTTCTGATCACTGTTAATTGCTGTTATGGATGCTCCTGCACACAGTATGGTATAAAACATTGAAACATGCCCCTTGTTAATAAAAGAGGGACCCCCCAGTGACAGAGTTAGGTTCCTTGGAGACTGACGTTAATTACAGCCACTGAACAAACATCCATCCAACACTTTTTATATAGCAATACAGTAGAGGACTTATGGGGTCCCAATGGGATGCATGGGGCCCACTGATGGTAGGAATGGCAGAAATAGCAGATGGCCGGACTTCAGTCTTTCACAGAGTGACAGAGTCACACAGTGCAGAAGAGTCCCATTGGTCCATCGAGTCTGCACCAACAAGTGAAAAACGCCTGAGTTACCTAACTAATTCCATTTACCAGCACTTGGCGCATAGCCTTGTACGTTATGATGTACCAAGTGTCCCACCCCTCTTAAAGCAGCTTATATTTCACCACTCTTTTATTTTTACTTAGTTCTGTTGAAGGGTCATTGGGACCCGAAACATTAACTGTGCCTCTCTCCGCAGATGCTGCCAGACATGCTGAGTTTTCCAGGTCACCGCCCCATGCCCACAAATCCCTGCAGTTTGAGTTCAGTTTGAAGACAGCTGCCAAGGGAGACTAGAACCAATAGGTCCAAAGTGAAAAAAACGGGAAACACAATCCTTACAAACTCCCAAAAGGTCCATCTGGTCAAACGGAGAATAAGGATCTTGGAAAATGTGCGTTAAGTGAAACTAAACATTATGAGCAGAGTGGGAGACTCCAAGCTTCAAATTTACATTTGAAAAAATCTGCCAGAACCAGATGTAACGTGATATAAAGGCTTTTTAGAAGTCAGAAGTTGCAGATAAACATCTGAATGCCTGTAACACTTGTCAATGGGAATGTGACGCAGCGATACTATTAATGGCTGAGTCAGCGAGGAATAGTTCCTAGAACACAGCTTGAATGGATGTGATCACCGAGGGAAGAAGAGCATTGGAAGGAGAGCTAAGAACCCTGGTGCTGAACCCTTGCGCAAGACATCTGAGAGAAATTGTCAGTGTGTGAGCTGATTCCAAAGGGGGCTCTTGGAGATTGGAAAGTTTCCTGTAAGAAATGGAGTTCAGTGAGAGCGGTTGTCTCATGGTGGGAAAAGCGAATGGAAAGACTTGAAAACAAACTCATTGCATTTCTTTGAGTTGTAATGGTCACTTGGATACAGTGTGGTGGGTCTGGGTACAGGTGTTCTCTTGGTTTACGTGGACTGTGTACATACTATGAACAGTAGAGTATAATACAGACTTTGTAACTTGTGAAATCCTTACAAGAATATTTATCTTTTTTTATCTATCTTTCTTTCTATCTATATATCCATTCAGATATATAAATATATATATATATATATGTATAGAGAGAGAGAGATGTCGCTGAAAGAGCATTGCAATGTAGTTCATCTCATCTTGTTTATTAAAAGTTTTTTTGTTAAAACTTCATTACATGTCTCCAGTGATTCTGATCAGTAGCACCTCTTCACATATTTAAACAATGAATGCAGTTAGGGACATCCAGCTGTGCTGCACACTGGGATTCGGCTTGTCCAGTTGCTACATCATCAGGTATGATAACCATATCATCTCCATCGAGAGGGCATAGGCAATGACTCCAGGAAAGTGTAGGACACCTCAAGAGGAGGAGGAGGAGGCAGGGAGAATATTTCATTGGTGCCTTAGATCCAGACAGGCTGTCGGAGAGTGCCTGATAATGCTCTGATTCCCATTGAACAGCTTCACTCTCCCACTATTCTCCCCTGTTAAAACCATCTTGGAAACCCCATCACAGCTTCCCCTTGGTCACTTTCAGTAATAAAAATCTGGAACACAAACTTGATTATTAACATCTGTATCCAACAACACATCCAATTATACAGACAAAACTGAACTATTCACACGTCTGTGTTCGATTGGTGCCTATACATTATTTTCCCACGACTTTCCTAGTGCTCCTACATAGTACATCCCCAGTGTCAGCAGCATGGCTTGTGGAAGGCTGCTGACTTTAACTGCGGGAGGCTGCAGATAGTTTTGCTGGACAGCCTCGAGCAGGTCCGGGACACACGGACTCATATGGGGACTGCACCACCTCGACATGGGCAGCAGCAATCTGGCTGATGGGGGTGACAAGGACACTGGCAGAGTGGCATTGAACGGAGAACAAGTTATGTTAGCTGGAGAGAGGGCAGCAGGTTTGTGCTCCAAGGAGACACTGCCATTCCCATGGGCCGGAATCTTAGCCATCCTAGTAATCTGCTGGAGCACATGTTGCTAGACGGCTGAGAGAGTCTGCATGTCAGTTTGAACACTGAGCTCCACCACCAAGGTGACATCAGTCTGAGCCTCCATGACAGCAATCATGGATCTCATTAGAGCAGTCAGAGCTTCTACTGCAGGGATGAGATTTGGAATAGATTCGGTCTGTACTGCAGAGGAAGTTTTGACAATGTCCAACAGATACTGTATCACAGCTGGGTCCGCTAGTGCTCTCATGGAGTTAGTGTCCACTTCCAAATACCCTCACAAAGGTCCCATCTGAGTCCCCTATATCAGAGCCCGTTGGTGATCACACTCTCTGTTGGGCTGGCACAGGAACTATCCTTTCCACCTGGCCTGGCTGCAGCCCATTGCTGCTCGGTGATTCACCAAATACATATTTCTACTCTGCACTCTTCTCCATTTTTCATACATTGCAAATATTTCAGCTGATGGTGGGTGTCAGATCAATTGACCGGGCTTCATCATCAGTGATTTCATTTTTCTCCCTTCTCCGTCTTTACTACCTCCCTCTCTCCCTTCTCCTTCTCCCCCCCCAACCACCCACACCCCCGTCTCTCTCTCTCTGTTTCTCTCTCTCTCGCTCTCTCTCTCTCAGTCTCTCTCTCTCTCCCTCTCTCTTGGCCCACATCTCTCTCCCCCTCTGTCTCATTGGGTACCTGTCTGTTTTTTGGCTAACATTGTCAAGTTTGAATTCAGAAGTGGGTGTTTGTTGTGAGGGATTGTGGGTTGGATGGAAAGCAAGATGTCCATTGTCCCACCAAGTGCAGCTTATATATGATCATTCCAGACTGCAGGATGAGTGTGAACTGGACCTTCAGAAACGACATAAGGCATGAACACAACATTCTACAGAATACATGTGGAGACAACTAACGCTACAGCCTATGTCACAGCCACTCCCATGATACAGAAAACCATCTCCTCCCTCAGGCACAGGGGATGAAGGTTTGCCTGGTCCCCTCTGGTCCTCTGCCACTCCCTGTGTTTAAGGGGTCACGTTGTCCTGCCAGCGAGAGAGGGCAGAATGTCAGTGATAGTGTTGTACTGCGGTAGGTGATGTATCTGTCGTAGCTGAATAGCTGGAGTTACGTTGAGACAGGGATTGGTTTGTGTGAGGGTGGTATCAGTGGAAGGTGTGTGAGAGTGAGGTGGTGATGGTGAATATTCAGCATTAGTCCTGAGTGTTCAGGACTGATTGGTGAGTGAAGGAGGTGTGGTACATTGAGCTGTGTGAGAAGTTGGTGCTTTTGTTGGTAGGTGATGCAATGTGGAGATGGATTCAGTGACCATTCCCACCCGTGTGAGCACAGTGAACTTCTTTTGGCACTGCTGACAGGTCACCGAGGACAGACACCTTACATTGGCTCCCCTTCCAACCTGTTCCCATCCCCATTCGGAGATTCTTCCTTTTGGATCTGTAACCCGCACCACCCATGGGAACATGGCCTCATTCCACCTGTAAAACCTCCTCCAAATTAGTGTCCCATTAACTTTTGTCAATTACCTTCAATGTGTGACTTCGTATTCCTGAAATTTCAGCAACTTGAAACAATGTCATCTGAGCCACTCTGATCAAAACATTCATGAATTTGAAATCTAGTCCCCTTACATTTAACTGTACTACAGAGACAATCCCATCATTTTCAATCTCTCCTGATTCTGTGAAACATTCCAATAAATGACCTGTGGATCTTCACCACTTCGTTTCATTCTTCCCAAATTCTGATGATTAGAGTTGGACAAAATCCTCCCACCAGGGCCTCACAAATTCTGTGCATAAAATTAAATTTTCTTCCTCGCTATTTTCATGCCTGTCTGAATTTAAATCCATGAACGCTGCATTATTTTATTTTTCAACTGCCTTCTCAACCTGTCCTGCCACTTTCAAAGATCTTGTTTGTATTCCCAATCCTGGGGTTTCATGTCCTGCTAGATGCAGGGATCTGGCCCGGAATCACCAGAGTTAAGGTAATTTTTTTATGTCTATTTCTGCTTTAAAAGTGAATATCCAATAGATAATTGATTCCACAGCGCATTCAGAGCTTGTTGCAAGAACACTAATCCTCTGTGATAGGAGGATGTATGGAGACCAAGGTCTCACTTGAGACCACACACAACCACATAGCTGCCATCAACAGGGGTCACTCCTGTGTTACAGACTGCAGCAAACAGCTAATTCTTTTCAATTGTCTCTGTGGTCATTGGTGTGGCACCAGGTTACCTCCCAGTTAAAGGGGCTTAGGAGCAGCAGCAACAGCATGAAGAACGTTGTGTGCTAGATGGATGGGTCTTTAGGTGGCAGGATTCACAACGCTGAGTGACTGCAAGAATCAGTTGTCAGAGATTCAGACAATAACCACTGCAAAGAATGTAAAGAACCTGGGTCATTAACCTTAACATGAATGAGATACAATGCAGGAGGAGGCTGTGATTCTCCAGGGAGGTTGTGCCTGATCTGTATGCCCATCTCCACAAAGACCTACAGGAAATGTGACTCCAGAGGTAGGCACTGCCATTGACACTGAAGCTCATTGTGGGTCTTAATAGTTTCATGGCCAGTTACTTCCAAGTCTCTTCACTGAATTGTGTGGCATCTCCCAGTGAGCTTTTCACAGGGGTATCCACACTGAGACCAATGCCCTTTCCTCCAACGCTGGTCACTTCATCTCAGGCACAGGTGTGACAGGGTTTCTATCCACCCCTGGCTTTCCACAGGTACAGGGTGTGTTCAGTCGCACTCACGTTGTGCTAAGTGTCCCACACAGAATGTTGACTGAGAAA
This sequence comes from Carcharodon carcharias, assembly GCF_017639515.1. Taxonomy (NCBI): domain Eukaryota; kingdom Metazoa; phylum Chordata; class Chondrichthyes; order Lamniformes; family Lamnidae; genus Carcharodon; species Carcharodon carcharias. The sequence continues at coordinate 115,836,566 of NC_054484.1, read as the reverse complement.
AGACTCTCACTCGATGAATGTGCAGCTGCTCCGTGACATTCGCAATGTCAAACTGTATCTAACTTTGCAAAAGCAAAAATATATATACACGTGACAGAGAAACAGATAATTTATACATACCGGTCCAAGAGTTAAAGTGAATCAACTAGATCGCGCACTTTACCTTTTCAAGTGTATACACTTAAGTAGCGTGTGCGTTTTCCTGGAAATTGGAATGTGCCAGTCTTAAACGCTCAATCATGGTCAACGCTGTACACTGGAAAACCAAGAGGTCTTAGCCGAGAAAAGAGCCTATTTCACTGAGTTGATGGCCCTGCAGCAGCTGTTGATATTTGTGTTCCTTTGTTCTCCTGGGAACAGCCCGTAGGGAACAGCACCCTGTGCCATATAGCTGCTCGGGATGAACCGCGATAAATAGAGACACTGGACCTCTCTCCAGAACCTCTGTATACGGGGACATTCCAGTAGATGGTGGACAACAGTCCCTTCACCACCAAGGCCATGTTGAAGAGAACGTGTCGGGGACATAGTTTTTATACATGCAGCAAGTGAGTGACAGGCAGGGCCTTTGTGACCACCAGACAAACCATGTAGTGGTGCTTGTTTGAAGGTTCTGGGATGAGGCATTCTGTGAGACTGCTTTGACAGACTGTTCAGCGCACCATCCAGCAGATTCCACCATCTCCTTTCCCCACACAGCCTCTATGACTTACGTGCAAATCAAGTCCGGATGGGCCCCTGATCAGAGTTGTTTCTCTGCAGGAACAGATATACGAGGGATAGGGGATGTGAGACGGTGCAACTGCCTGTAGCAGCAACATGGTCAGGCCCATCCTTGGTAACACAAGGTATAGGGAGGTAAGTTAGGACAGATACATTTATCTTGGTTTCAGGGCATGTGGGTGTCGATGTGCACTGCAGTATTCATGGTGGACAGAGACCAGTTCATCTAGCATCACTCCGGAAGATTGCTGCTTTGCAAGAGTGTAACCGAAGACGTGGGATGGAGAGTAGGAAGTTTGAACACTATAGAAATGGCATTACATTGATCTTGTATCTGAATGTCATGTCACACATCGCCAAGTTTTACTAGATGCTGCACAAAGTTTGTCAGAGAAAAGTGATAAACATGGAGCCATGCATTGGTCAGACCGGGTAAGGATAGCGGATATCTTCCCTGGGACATGATTCGAATGGTGAGGCCGATTAGTGAGCACAGAAAACTCTGCCGCTGATATCTTCTGTTGTACACTGGTGCCGTGCTCATCACAGAGTGCAACCCACTCTTGTACCCACTGGAGTGTGATCCTCTGCCCTGGTTCCTGCTGAGTGTGAAAATACAGATGCTGCTTCGTCGGACACGTCTACCTGCTCCTTGTGTCCGAGCCCCGAGTTCTCTCCGGAGTGTAGGGCAGCAGCTCCGGGATCTGTGGGAGAATCACAAGGCAGTCATGACATGAGGCCAAGACGATAACTTTCTTTTTAGTGACCTTCCTCCAAAGCTTTCCTGGAACTCATTTGCTGACATTCACTGCCTCACTGCCTCTAAACACTCTCATAGCTTGGAGTTACACATTACCATTCTGAACGGAGCTGCCAATCTCAAATCCCAGCCGTCCCCAAACCCTCAAACCAAGGCAGCCCACGTCAGCACCTGCAGAACTGCATCAAATTCGGCCGCTTGAAACTGGGAAGAGTGGACTCCTGTAAACCAGATGTTCTGTGGATCTCTTTCCGGCAATGTGCATTGTCCTCTGCTCCACAGGTGCAACAGCACCAAGAGTTAACGTCCCACATCCGTTCCTGTGTTGCTCTCGGGCATTGTGCGTCCTTTTCCCCTGCAAGTACAATAGGGGAAGGACGATGTAGTAACTCATCGAGTAACAATAACTGGAAATTCCTCCAATAGATACACAGTTCATTCTCCTCATTGCCAGCCTTTACCACTGGCATTGTTTGCTGCAACTTGGCCCTGGGCACAGGCTCCTGTAACTCTTCTGAACACCATGTACCCTCTCCCCACCGAGTCCTGACACCATGTATACAACAATGCCTGGCTCCATGCCCAGTAGGGAGATCCCTGTCTACTTGGCCGTTTGCAGAACGGTGTGGAGTGCTTTTGACACAGTCCGCAGGTCGACTGATGGTCACCATTGGAGCTGGTGATCTCCATTATCGTCACCAAACTCTTTCTTGTGTTGGGGATGGCTTGGATACTACAGTGAACGGAATGTCCTTTGTGCACAAACCTTTGACATGAAGACACCCAGGCCATGCTCATTGACAACAGGCACTGCCGCCTGCCAGGACTCCTGGGTTCTTCAGGGAAAAGGACACCCTGTGTGTGCCCACCTCTGTTATGAGGATTGTCAAGGCTGTGAAACATGAAGAAGGTTGCTGCTGCCTCACAGGACTCCAGCGGGTATCTGCATCATTCAGGGAACAGAAGTTCCTGTGTGCATTTAATACTGCCCGATGAGGAGAATGTCGACAAGAGTGTGGGTGATGAGGTATTGGATGGCGATTATGATGACAATGAGGCAATCACAATGGCCCGAGAATGCAGACACACTAGGGAGTATCTCATAGCAGCTAGATTTGCGGAATCAGCATCCTTCAAGTAACAGGGTGTCCCTGTGTGTGTCTATTTCTGTCAGGAATGTGTCTCAGTATGTCACAGATCCCTGAAGACTTACAGGATTGACAGAGGCTGCAGGGATGTCTCCTCGGAGACAAGGACTACCCACAGGATTCATAGCTGATGACACTTGTGCTGCAGAATCAGGCTGCAGCAGAGTGAAGCAATAACAAGGCTCATGTTTCAACTCGTACCTTGCTGGAAGAAACCATCACAGTCTTGAAAATGAGGTTCTGGAGCCTGGATTGCTCTACCGCAGCGCTGCAATATAGTCTAGAGAGAGTGAGGCATCATTGGCACCTGCTGCGCTCTTTGCAAGTTGGCACTGCAATGGGCAGAGGAGCTGGCTGAAGAGGGGACGGGGGAGCTGGATGTCTCTTGCGATGAGGCAGGCTTCAACGAGATGGGTTTATGGAGGCCCTTGAAGGTGAGGAAGGTGTCCAGTAGCCAAGCGTGCTTGCAAAGCTCTCAAATTGCCAGCTACGGGGAGGATGATGACAACATGCATTGAGGAGACACCATATATACTCACGTTGCATCCATGAACAGTTGATTCCAGTCTGGCCGACAGCAGCACACAGACACTCTGTCAGAAAGCTCCTAGCATGGGTAACAGCAGAGGACCCAGTGGTCCCTCGATTCCAGGAGAAGGATGGCGTAATGCAGTAATAACACTCCACAGATCTTCACAGCGACTTTGTGAACATCTGACTCCTGCCTGCCTGATGGCACTTCACTTGCACTGTGTGACAAGATCTTAACATGGAAAATGCATCTGTGAAACATTTAAAAGCACCTGATCATTTGTCATCCTTGAGCACATGACCCCTTCAGGAGCTTTTATTCAGTCAAAAGTGTTGATGGGATGGGGGTCAGCACCAGCTTAAAGGCCCTGGGAGGACACAGAGAGAATGATGGATCTCTCTGACAACTGCCCACAACATTCTGGAAGCATTGATAACACCGTCCAGGATTAGGCATCAGTGATGTGCACAAAGCACAGGGAAGGGACCCTGCTCTCACTCTATCTCTGTCTCTGTCTCTCTACCTGTCGTTCTCTCTCTCTCTCTGTATCTCTCTCAGTATCTCCCTCCCTGTCTTGCTCATTCTGACTCTCTCTTTCTGTCTGTCCATCTATCTCCCTATCTATCTTCCCTTCTATCTCGCTCGCTGTCTCTCCCTCTCCCAATGCCTATCTCTCTCTGTATCTCTCTCTGTCTATCTGTCTCTCTAACTTTCTGTCTCTCTCTCTCACTCTCTATCTCACTCTCTCTCAATTTCATTTTCTCTCTGCCCCTCACAATCACGCTCACAAACTATCTGATTCTTGGTCTCTAACTCTCTTTTTCTATGCCGCTCTCTCTCTGTCTGTATCTCTCTCTCAGTCTTTCCAACTGTCAATCTGTCACACTCTTTCTCTATCTCCATCCTTGTCTCTCATTGTATTCACTCTCTCTCTCTCTCTCCTTGTCCCTCATTTTCTCTCTCTCTCTGTTTCTCACTCTCTGTTCCTCTCTCTCTTTATCTGTTTCACGGTCTGTCTCTCTATGTGTCTGTCTCTCACTGTGTCAGTCTCTCTCTCTCTGACTGAGTCTCTTTCTCCCTGTCTGTCTGTCTGTCTCTCTCTCACGCTCTTGCCCACCCTTTCACTCTCTCTCTAACTCTCTCTCTCTCTCTACCTCTCTCTCTACCCCTTTCTCTCTATCTCCCTCTCTACAACACACACACTCTCTCTCTTTCTGTCTCTTCCTTCCCCTCTCTCTGTCTCTGTCCCTTTCTTTCTCCATTTCTCTTTCTCTCTCTGTCCTTTTCTATCTTTCTGTCTCTCTTTCTCTCTGTTTCTCTCACTCTCTCACTCTCTGTCTCTTTTTTATCCATGTCTAACTGTGTGTGTGTGTGTTTGTATTTGTGTGTGTATCTCTCTCTATCTTTCTATCTCTATCTGTCTCCAAATGCCTGTCTCTCTCTCTCTCTGCTTTACTCTGCATCTTTCACTCATTATCTCTCTTTCTCTCTGTCTGTCTGTCTGTCTGTCTCTCTATTTCTCCACACCGTTTCTCTCTGTCTGTCATTAATGTCTTCCCTCTCTCACTCTCTTTCACTCTGTCACTCACGCCTTCAGAATCCATCTATCACTTACTCTCACTAGCTCTCTCTCTCTCCCCCTTTCTCTCGCACTCTATCTGCCTCTCCCTCTTTCTGTCTCACACTGTCCCTCTCTCTGTTTCTCTCCATCTCTCTTTCTCTCTCACCCTCTCCCTCTCTCTCACTCTGTTTCTTCCTCTATAACTCTCTCTCACACTCTCCCTCTCTCACACTCTTACTTTTTCTCACTCACATTCACTATTTATCTCTATCTCAGTCTCTCACTCTCTGTCTCTCACTCTATTCCCTCTCACTCTCCCTCATGCTATCTTTCTCTCTTGTTTTATCTTCCTCTCCCTACAATCTCGCTCTCTCTGTCTCTGGTTATCGCTTTCTCCCACACTCCGTCTCTCTCTCTTTTCCTATCTCCCTCTTTTTCTCTCTCTATCTCTCTCACCCTTTCTCACTTCATCCGTCTTTCTCTCTCTCTCTCTGCCTCAATCGCTCTCTTCCTCTCGCTCTCACTCTCTTATATCGCTCACTCTCTCTTTACCTCTCTCTCTCTGTCTCTTTATGCCCATCTCTGCCTCTCTCTCACTCACTGCCCTACATTCTCTCACTCTGTCGCTTATTCTCTCACTCTGTCTCTCTCTCTGACTCACTTTCTCTCTCTATTTGTATCGCTGTCTCTGCCTCTATCTCTCTGCCTCTCTCTCGCTCTCTCTCTCTCTTTCTCTATCAATCTCCCGCAGCCTCTTTCTCTCTCTCTCTCTCTCTGTCCCACTTACTCTGTAACTCTCTCGCTCTTTCTCACTCTTTCCCTCTCGAACTTTCCCTCTCGCCTTCTCTATCTTTCTCTCTCTCAATCTCTCTCTCATCTCCTCTCTCTCTCTCTCTCAATCTCTCTTTTGTTCTATGTCTCTGTCAGCATCTCACTCTTCTCCTCTCTATCTCTTTATTTCTCTCTTGCCTTGACGATATGCATCTATCACTCTATTTCTCTCTCTCTCTCTGTAACTCTCTATGATCCTCGTTGCACTCTCTCTGTCTCACTTTCTCTGCCTCGGTCTCTGCCTCTCTATGTTTATTTCTCTCTCCTTCTACCTCCCACTGTCCCTTATTCCATTTCCCTCTGTCCCTCTCTCTGTCGCTCTCTCACTGTCTCTCTCCCAGTCTCACCCTCCCTCTATTTAGTTGTCTCAAACACTTTCTCTCTGCCTCTCATATTTTTCTCTCTGTGTCTCTCTCTCTCTGCCCATCTCCCTTTGCCTCTCTATCTCTCATTGTCTCGCTCTATTTGTCTCGCTTCATCTGCCTCTCTCTCTGCCTCTCACTGTCTCTCACACTCTTTATCTCTGCCTCTCTCTCTCTCTTTCTCTCTCTATATATATATCTATCTCTCTTTTCTCTTTATCTCTCTTTCAGTCTCTACCTCTCTCTGTTTGTCTCTCTTCCTGTCTCCCTCTCACTCTGTGTGTCTCTCTCTGTATATATATATATATATATCTGTATCTCTTTTCTGTACCTCTGCCTCACTCTCTCTCGCTCTGTCTCTCTCTCACTCTCTCATTCTCTCTCTCTCTCTCTATCAATCTCTCTCTTTCTCTATCTAACTCTCATACTGGCCGTCCCTCAAACTATGTTCTTTCTCCCTCCATCTCGCTGTCTGTCTTTCTCTTTCTCTCTCTTTTTCTCAGTCTCTCTGTCTATCTCTCGGTAAATCTTCGTACATGTTTCTCGCTCTGCCTCTCCCTTTTTCTCTTTCTCTGTCTCTCCCACTTTCTGCATGTCTCTCTCATTCTCTCTCCCTCTGTCTCTCAATGTCTCCCACTGTCTCTATCTCTGAGCTCCAGTCTCTTCTACTCACTTCATCTGCCTCTCTCTCTCTCTCTTTTCTCTCTCTCTCTGTCTCTCTCTGTTTCTCTCTCTCTTTTTCTCACTTTCTACCTCTCTCTGTCTCTCACCCTCAGTCTCATTCTTTCACTCTCTGTCTCTCCTCTTCTGCAACTCTCTCTCCTCTCTCTCTGTATCTCTCTACCTCCCTGCATCTCGCTGTCTGTCTCTCTCTATCTCTCTCTCTCTCCCCACCGCCCCCCCTCATTCTCTCTCTCTCTCTCTCTCTCTCTCTATCTTTCTCTCTCCGTCTCATTCTCTCACTCTCTCACTCTGTCTGGCTCTCTCTCTCTGTCTTTCTCTCTCTGTCGCTCTCTCCCTTTCTCCCTTTCACTATCTGCATCTCTCTATGTCTCCATCTCTCTCTCTCTGTCTCAGAATCAGAGAATCTCAGGATCAGACTGCAAAAGAGGCCCCTTCTGCCCATCGGGTCTGCACCGATACGAGAGAAATGCCCGACCTACCTACCTAATCCCAGTTACCAGCACTTGGCACACAGCGTCTCGCTCGGTCTCTCCCTCACTGTCTCTTTCTCTGTATGTCTGTCTGTCTCGGCCTTTCTCTGTTTTACTACTCACCCTCTCTCACTCACTATCTCTGTCTCTCTCTCTCTCTGCCTCACTGCATCTCTCTGCCTCTCTCTCCCTGTCTCCCTCTTTCCCTATTTCCCTATGCCTCTCTCTCACTGTCTCATTCTCCCTTTGACACTCTCTCTCTCTCTCCCTCTGTCCCTCTCTGTCTCCCCCATTTCTCTATGTCTGTCATTTTCTTTCTCTCCGTCTCTCACTGTCTTTCACTTTGTCTCCCACCTTCTCAGACTCCGTCTCTCACTCTCTATCACTATCTCTCACTCCCTATCTCTACCTCTTTCTCTCTTACTCTCTCTGTCCATCCCTCTTCCTCTGTCTCACTCTGTGCCTCTTTATGATTCACTCTCGCTCTCCCTCTCTCCTTCTCTATCCCTCTCTCTCTCACTGTTTCTCCCTCTCACTCTCTCTGTATCTCCCTCTCTCCCTCTTTCGTGTTCTTTATTTTTCTCTCTCTCTATCTTTCACAATTTCCCTCTATCTCCCTCTCTCATTCTCTGTCTCACACTCTATTCTCTGCCACTCTCCCTCACGCTCTGTTTCTCTCTTGCTATCTGTCTTGCTCTTTTTCTGTCATCTCTCTACATTCTCTCTATATCTCTCTGCTTACCTCATTCTCTCTCAAATTGCCTCTCTCTCTTTACCTCTCAAGCTCTTTTTCTCTCTATCTTTCTTTCTGTCTCTCTCAATTCATCCAACTTTCTCTCCCTCTCCCTGTCTCACTCAAACTCTCCCTCACACTCACTCTCTCTCTCTTTTATTTAACTCTCTCACTCTTTCTCTCTATCTCTGTCTCTCTCTGCGTTTCTCTCTTTGTCTCTCTATCCATCACTGCCTCACTCTCTCTGTCACTGTCTCTCACTCTCTGACTCTCATTCACTCACTCTCTGCCCCTCACACTCTCACTCTGTCTCTCTGTCTGTCCCACTGTCTTGCTCTCGCTCTCTCTACCTCTCTCTCTGCCTCTTTCTCTCTTCCTCTGCCTCTCTCGCTCTCCCTCTGGACCACTTTTTCGGTAAATTCTGCCTGGTGCTGGTAGATAATTTTACCAAGTAAGACGAGGCACTTCCATGCAAGCCAGCTACCGTGCTGTGGACAGCAAACACATTAGTCAGAGAAGTGTTCAGTAGATTGGAACAGCCCAAGGATGTAGAACTGGTCAGGGCAGCCACTTCAAAGGGCAGACACCTCACAGGGCAGACACTTCACAGGGCAGACACCTCACAGGGCAGCCACTTCAAAGGGCAGACACCTCACAGGGCAGACACCTCACAGGGCAGACACCTCACAGGGCAGACACCTCACAGGACAGACACCTCACAGGGCAGACACCTCACAGGGCAGACACCTCACAGGGCAGACACCTCACAGGGCAGACACCTCACAGGGCAGACACCTCACAGGACAGACACCTCACAGGGCAGACACCTCACAGGGCAGACACCTCACAGGACAGACACCTCACAGGGCAGACACCTCACAGGGCAGACACCTCACAGGGCAGACACCTCACAGGACAGACACCTCACAGGACAGACACCTCACAGGACAGACACCTCACAGGGCAGACACCTCACAGGACAGACACCTCACAGGGCAGACACCTCACAGGACAGACACCTCACAGGGCAGACACCTCACAGGGCAGACACCTCACAGGACAGACACCTCACAGGGCAGACACCTCACAGGGCAGACACCTCACAGGGCAGACACCTCACAGGGCAGACACCTCACAGGGCAGACACCTCACAGGGCAGACACCTCACAGGACAGACACCTCACAGGGCAGACACCTCACAGGGCAGACACTTCACAGGGCAGACACCTCACAGGGCAGACACCTCACAGGACAGACACCTCACAGGGCAGACACCTCACAGGGCAGACACCTCACAGGACAGACACCTCACAGGGCAGACACTTCACAGGGCAGACACCTCACAGGGCAGACACCTGACAGGACAGACACCTCACAGGACAGACACCTCACAGGACAGACACCTCACAGGGCAGACACCTCACAGGACAGACACCTCACAGGACAGACAGACACCTCACAGGACAGACACCTCACAGGACAGACAGCTCCTAGGGCAGACACCTCACAGGGCAGACACCTCACAGGACAGACACCTCACAGGGCAGACACCTCACAGGACAGACAGCTCACAGGGCAGACACCTCACAGGACAGACACCTCACAGGGCAGACACCTCACAGGGCAGACACCTCACAGGACAGACACCTCACAGGGCAGAAACCTCACAGGACAGACACTTCACAGGGCAGACACCTCACAGGACAGACACCTCACAGGGCAGACACCTCACAGGACAGACACCTCACAGGGCAGACACCTCACAGGGCAGACACTTCACAGGGCAGACACTTCACAGGACAGACACCTCACAGGTCAGACACTTCACAGGGCAGACACTTCACAGGACAAACACCTCACAGGTCAGACACTTCACAGGGCAGACACCTCACAGGACAGACACTTCACAGGGCAGACACCTCACAGGACAGACACCTCACAGGACAGACACCTCACAGGACAGACACTTCACAAGGCAGACACTTCACAGGGCAGACACTTCACAGGGCAGCCACTTCATACAGCAGCTGATTCAGGCCACTCTGAAGTTGTTGCAAAATGAAGGGAAGTGCCATTTATCACAGGTGCTGAAATTTTTCAGCGATAGTGGAATGGATGAATCACACATTAAATATGGCACTTCGAAAATAGTTAAAATAATAGCAATTTAAATGGGATGAGATGGTTCCTTTGTTCCTGATGGGAATAAGGAGAACAATATCAAAGTGAACAAATAATTCAACACACGAGCCGGTAATGGGCGATGCACAGACCCAAATACATATTTGCTTTTTCTTACCTTTTCCGAACTGGAAATCCAGGAGATTCTGAAAGGTGAGTTTTGGAAAGATTTTGGGAAACTCGGGGAGGGATGAACTTGCAGGGGGTGTATAATTTTGCAAAATCCATAAAAGAATCAGGTTGCAATTGGCTGCAACACAATGGCAGGGTTGGAGAATCGCTGATCAGGTGAGTGTGCGGAACTAAGAAGGGGTGTGTGTGATTCAGCTCATGTCAGAGGGCCCTCCAGCATATAGGACCAGGCTACCTCCATGGTGTCTGCGGTGCAGAGACACAAACGGGGAAAGTGGTTGCACATTAACCAGATGAAGCCAGCAGCACCCCAAAACAAGACAGCTCACTGACAAGAAACTATTAAGGGCATTGAGGGTCACATCATGTCACTTATGCGGGATTGTATGGAAAACCTACAAATCCCACAATAGGAGGATGATGATGATGATGATGTTGACAGTGACATGATAAATGCCACAGAAGCCGCACATCAACAGAGGGTATAGGAGGTGAAGCAAGAAGGGCAGGATATAGGGACATTCTCATCAAGACGGTCTGAACCACCCCCGGCCTCACATTGGATAAGAAGTAGCATGAAAAGGCAGGTGAAGAAACAGTCAGATTCTAAACATATCTACCAATCCTGTGCCTGTGAACAGCTTCGCTCAAAGATCAATATCCTGAATATGTTCTTGTTTTGTAGATCATGTGTTTATCTTACTAGTGTTTATGATCTTCGCCTGGGATGCAGAATGATAACCAAACATCAGGATCGAATCTTTCACCTTATGCATTCTGGAACCGGATCCACACCCACCTGGGACCTCGGGGTCACATATCATGTTCGGATGGCTTAAGGAACTGTGGTGATGTAATGATCCCAGTCCTAAACGACATTGTGCCTTGCTGCCAGCAGTGGGAAAAGGAAGGCGATGCTCTAACACTTGGCCACATTGGAAAGCAGGCCCTACTTATTTAAAGGTTGCTAAAGGATATGGAGGGGAGCCCTGTAATTGAAGGTGCTATGGTTCTCAAATCAAGTGGGAGGCTGAAATAAAGCAGCCACAGCAGTAGAGGAATCCTGAAATTAAATGGATGGCAAGTCACATCAAAGTTACAAAGTGGGAAGAATTTAGGATTAGCCCTGCTGCTAGGTTGGATATTAAATTCACTAATTTGAAGCAGTGTTTATTAATGATACCCACGGACTTGACAGCTGGAGAAGTGACGCGTGAGGCACGGTTCTGTTCTTTGTGACCTCGGCCCAAGTCAAAACTCATGGCTTTGGAGTGGGAACTTGAGAATGGTGAAATCACGGGGTGGTCTGCTGGGAGCCGTATGGCAATACTAAGGCCTTTAACGTTTGCTTGGCTCAAACGGAGGTAGAGCAGGATCTGTGCACATACATTGCTTCAGAGAAACTGGGGGTCTGTAGGCGGCCAGTGGGAGTAAGGGTGGTATTGCCCAAGAGGCAAAGCAAGTCACCAGTCCTCAGGCGTATGCAGCCATTTCCAAGTCTAAATGAGAATCAGGCAACGGGCTCTCCCAAACATATGTTTGGCCGGTCAGATGGCTTAGTATTAATACTGGCTTGGAAACTGCGGAATATTTATTATTCGTTCATTGGATGTGGCGCCCGCTGGCTAGGTCAGCATTTGTTGCCCATTTCTAATTGCCTTTGTTACGAGGCCATTTAAGCGTAAACGAGATTGCTGTACATCTGGAGTCACTTCTAAGGCCGGATCTAGTAAGGAAGGCAGATTTCATCTCTCTGTCCTGCTGTGGACTTTGAGATGGTCCCAATGACATTGTACTAAACCGGGATTAGGTGGACGGATTGGAGTGGAAAGATGACAAGGGCTCTCTATGAGGGGCTGCTGAGACAGGTTCTGGATCAAACTCTCGGCTCACAGACAGGGGCGGTGGGTTGGAAAAATACATCAAGTCTTCATCTGAAGGCATTATATCAAGGAGGAAAAATAGATTCAGTCGACGATCCAGCCGCAAAGTTTAATACAGTGTCTTCATAAGTGTACAGTTTGGATTTGGCCTG
>NC_054484.1:115708774-115823920 GCF_017639515.1 Carcharodon carcharias | reverse complement strand
TTCACCCTAAACTTCACTCAACAGGACATAGTCCCAGCTTCCTGTGCCTCCGTTAACTACAAGTTTTTTTTTTGTTTTTTTCTGGGATTTTCTCTTGATTCACTCCCTTGGAATGAGTGACATCTGTTTTTATCTTTGATCTTGCTCCTTGTCCCTTTAACCCAGTCTATCTGGAGTCTTTCTATGCTAGTGGTGTAGTGGACAGGCAGGGAAAGAGGTGGTGGAGGGTGGGAGAGTTGGGGAGATTGCGGGGGCGCTGCCACTCTGTATGTCTCTTGCTTGACTAAATCCGAATTTTCCACACCGTGTTTGCTTCACTTACCTTCGAGTCGTAAAGCAGTCCTGGGGAATGCAGGCTCCTTTCAAAAGTCAAATTAAAACTCAAATTAGGAATTGGTCAAAACACAAATGCGGAAAAAACAATGGAATGTAAGCTTTAAAGTTAAAACACTTTCCAAACACCCACAGATAGAAGTATAACTTACTTCAATTCTCTCCACTTCCTCACAGTGTATGCGTGTGCGTGCGCGTGTATGAGTGAAAGCTTTTATTTAATTTAATTTTGTGAAATGAGGGCTTCGCTGGCTCAGCCAACATTTATGTTTCATTCCTATTTGATCTTTAAGAGAGTGTTTTTCTTTGTTTCTTTCTGTTTGAGAATGTGTCTGAGTATCTATGTGCTTATCTGTGTGTTTATGTGTGTGTTTCCTGTGGTTGTCAGCGCATGGGTGCCTGCAAAATAATGTCTATTTTAATGCTCGAGTGCGTGAGCGTGTGTGTTCTGTTGGTGCCAGTTAGTATGTGTGCGTGTGCAAGATCGTGTATGTATTAAAGTTTGATTATGTGTGTAAATTTGTATTTGTATAAGTGACTGAGTGCTTGCACATGTTTGTGTCTGTGTGCCTGAGCATGCGTTCTTCTGTTATCGAGTTGTATTTGTGTGTGTTGTTTGTGTGTATGCGTCTGTGTCTGTGACAGTTTTGTTTTCTTTCACACAAAAAAATATTTTCAAGGGATGTGGTCTTTGTTGGAGGGGCCAGCATTTATTTTCCATTCCTAATTGCACTTGAGAAGTGTAAGTCGGTTTCTGTGTATGTTTTTGGCAGAGATCATTAAAGAGGAAGGAACAAGTAAGATGCTTCTCTACGCTCTCTGTAATGCACATTACACCATTGATTCTTCCACAGATTCCGGGCTCTCATGACGTCTCTCTTCACGCTGAGTCCCGTTATCCCTTCACTCCCACCGTATGGTCCCTCCAATATATCCCAATCATCCGTCACTCCTTCCTCCACTCCCTCCTCAAACCCAGTGTTTTTTTCTTTAATCACTGTTTCCTTGCAATGTCTCATAGGCCACCCTCTTCGTACTCTGATGCACAATTAATTCATTACACCACTGAATGTTTCCAATCTTTTGAAAATATCAAAAGCTCCTCAATCAAACCCGTCATTTCTTCCCAAGCCTGATGAATGATTTCATTGTTGATTTACTTTCCATGCAGTGAACTCAATCACAATTCTGATACTGAATCGGAAGAACTGTGGTCTGACCAAATGCCTCACTTGTTACCTGGTGGCTATGTCAGTGGCGGATCTATCGGTCATTATCCTGGACCTGACATTGAGACACAATCCGAATGTCTTTCGGGGAAAGTTTATTTTCCTGTATTCCATCCCCATGTATAAAATCCACGCTGTCTTGCTTTATCAGCACGAACTGTTCTGTCTGGTTCACCATCACGTTTACCTTTGAGCGATTTGAGGCCATTTGTTGCGCGAAAGTGAAAAGTAAACATTGCAGCGAGAAAGCGGCGGCTGTGACTCTGGAAAATGAGACTGAGCCGTTTAAAGAGCATGTTCAGGTACATTTTGCTAACAGTTCGGGGTCGTAATATGAATTATGCCTTGGTTTGGCATATCACAGAAGATGTTCGGCTCTCTCCGTTCTGGACAACGATCGAGTTCCTCCATCACATTCTAACTCCGTGTGTCCCATTTGTCCTGATTCTGCTGCTCAATGTTCTCACCGTCAGACACATTTTACTGAGCAGCAGAGTCCGCATAGACTCCGGGTTCACAGCAGTGGGGAGAGACCCAGAGACTTTGCTAATTTAATCCTGTTATGGCCAACGTTAATGGTGTTTTCTGTCTTGCTCCGAAAGCTAAATTTGGGGTGTGTTTCTCTTTATTTCGATTGGTTTGCTCTAGAATTGGGTTTCACGCTGCAGCTCCTGAGCTGCTGCACTAATGCTATGATTTAGGACGTGACATGGACTCCGTTCAGACAGCTGGACAACAATGTTCTGAAACATCCCTTACTCCAGTTCTTCCAGCTATTCAATGAAGAGAAAATGCCAATCACTGAGAGCTTCCAATGACCGGGCTGACCGTCCATCATTGATACTCCTCAGTAAAACACAACTCCTATAATCACTGCCATCCTATTGGCCGGGGCTGCTGCCCATCACGGATAACCTTCACTGATTTGACATAAATAATGCACCTCTGAATATTTCTGCCTTCCAGATGGACAGTTTGCTGGTCCATCCTGGACACTCCTTACTGACTGGACAGAGAAAACCAACATGTAACAATCCAGGCCTCTCATTGGCTGAGCTGACTGTCCACGAGGGTTATCGGTCACTGACTGACAGAAATGCAACTTCTGAACACATCCACACTCCCAATGGCCGGGAAGCATTTCCATCATTAATACTCCTCAGTGAATGGAGGAATGAAACTCAACAATCGCTGCATGTCCATCAATGATGCTGCAGTCTGATTGGGCTGAATAGCGCACACCCTCCCAAGCCGGCCCTCCGATTGGCCCGGCTGCCTTTCCATCATGGACACCAGTCTCTGATTATACAGGAATGCACAACTGACAACATCTCTGCACTTCCATAGGATGAGCCGCCTGTCTATCATCATTAGCGCTCATTGATTGGACAGAAATGCACCTTCTGAGCACACGCACACTGCCATAGCGTGCCGGTCATCAAGGTGCCTCAAACAGAATGAACAGAAATAAACTAGAGCTAAAAGCTCTGTTGTACAAACAGATGGAGTGCATGGTCCATCACTGCTTTCAATCACTGAATAGACACCAAAACATATCTACTAACAGCTATGAACTCCCAATGTCCGGTGCTGCCGGACTATAGTGATCCTTCACACTAACCAGAAAGGAATCCCTCTATCGGATGATAGCAAGGCAACTCTAAGAGAGAAGCAGAGGAGGGACGGATAAAGTCAATTCATAAATATGATGGTGGGTAGGGGACAAGGCTAATTGATTGCTGGTAAATTTAAGATGAACTTGGGGATTAAAGGGGAATTAGACAGGAGAAGCATGCGCGAGGGAGGGAGAGAGGCAGAGACAGAAAGGGAGAAAGAGAGAGACAGAGAGAGAAAGGTAGAGAGAGAGAAAGAGAGAGAGATAGACTGAAATGGGGGGTTAAAGACAGGGAGGCGGAAAGTGGGGGAGATAGAGGAAAGAGGCAGACAGAGTCAAAACGGGGCAGAGAGGAACGGAAAGGGGAAGAGAGGGGCGGAAATTGGCATAGACAGAAAGTTCGAAAGAGAGACAAAAAAGGGTGAGAGACAGACGGCAAGTGGGAAAGAGAAAAAGGGGAAGAGAGAGACGGAAAGGGGGAGAAAAAGATGGAAAGGGGAGAGAGAGATGGAATGGGAGAGTGGGAGTTGGAAAGGGAGAGAGAGAAAGTTTAACTGGAGAGAGAGAGAGAGAGAGCCAGGGATTCGCAGAATACTAGGGGACAGAAAAAGGCCCTTCGGCACATCCTGTCCGCAAACGTACAGCACTACCTAACTATTCTAGTCCCATTTTACAGCACTCAGTCCACAGTGTTCTAAGTCATACAATCGCATGTACACATCTGAATAACGCTTAGATGTTATCAGGTTTTCTGCCTCTAACAGCCTTTCAGGCAGTGAGCCCCAGATCCCCACAACCCTCAGGGTGTAAAAACAAATCTTCCGAACATCGTCTGTGAACATCCAGCACCTTAACGTAAATTGATGCCCCCTGCTTAGTTATCACTCCTCCTCGGAGAAGAATTGCTTACTTCCATCCTGATAGTCGCCCAACCTCGGACGGCCCGCTTCTATCTCCTACCCAATATCCACAAACAGAAATGCCCCGGTAGACAGATCGTGTCAGCTTGCTCCTGCCCCACAGAACTCATTTCTCGTTATCTTGACTCCCTTCTCTCTCCCCTTGTCCAGTCCCTTCCCACCTACATCCGTGATTCCTCTGACACCTTACGTCACATCAACAATTTCCAGTTCCCTGGCCCCAACCGCTTCCTCTTCACCATGGACATCCAATCCCTCTACACCTCCATCCCCCACCAGGATGGTCTGAGGGCCCTTAGCTTCTTCCTCGAACAGAGGCCCGAACAATCCCCATCCACCACTACTCTCCTCCATCTGGCTGAACTTGTTCTCACGCTGAACAATTTCTCCTTCAACTCCTCTCACTTCCTCCAAATAAAAGGTGTGGCTATGGGTACCCGCATGGGCCCCAGCTATGCCTGTCTCTTTATGGGGTATGTGAAACATTCCTTGTTCCAGTCCTACTCCGGCCCCCTTCCACAACTCTTTCTCCGGTACATCGATGTTTACATCGGTGCTGCTTCATGCTCTCGTCGGAACTTGGAAAAATTTATTAATTTTGCTTCCAATCTCCACCCCTCCATCATTTTCACATGGTCCATCTCTGACACTTCCCTTCCCTTCCTTGACCTCCCTGTCTCAATCTCTGGTGATAGACTGTCCACCAATATCCAATACAAACCCACCGACTCCCACAGCTACCTCGACTACAGCTCCTCACACCCCGCCTCCTGTAAGGACTCCATCCCATTCTTTCAGTTCCTTCGCCTCCGTTGCATCTGTTCCGATGATGCTACCTTCAAAAACAGTTCCTCTGACATGTCCTCCTTCTTCCTTAACCGAGGTTTGCCACCCACGGTCGTTGACAGGGCCCTCAACCTTGTCCGGCCCATCTCCCGCGCATCCACCCTCATGCCTTCTCCTCCCTCCCAGAAACATGATAAGGTCCCCCTTGTCCTCACTTATCACCCCACCAGCCTCCACATTCAAAGGTTCATCCTCCGCCAACTCCAGCATGATGCCACCACCAAACACATCTTCCCTTCACCCCCCCATCGGCATTCCATAGGGATCGCTCCCTCCAGGACACCCTGGTCCACTCCTCCATCACCCCCTACTCCTCAACCCCCTCCTATGGCACCACCCCATGCCCACGCAAAAGATGCAACACCTGCCCCTTCACTTCCTCTCTCCTCACTGTCCAAGGGCCCAAACACTCTTTTCAGGTGAAGCAGCATTTCACTTGCATTTCCCCCAACTTAGTCTACTGCATTCGTTGCTCCCAATGTGGTCTCCTCTACATTGGAGAGACCAAACGTAAACTGGGCGACCGCTTTGCAGTACACCTGCGGTTTGTCCGCAAGAATGACCCAAATCTCCCTGTTGCTTGCCATTTCAACACTCCACCCTGCTCTCTTGCCCACATGTCTGTCCTTGGCTTGCTGCATTGTTCCAGTGTAGCCCAACGCAAACTGGAGGAACAGCACCTCATCTTCCGACTAGGCACTTTACAGCATTCCGGACTGAATATTGAATTCAACAACTTTAGGTCTTGAGCTCCCCCCTCCATCCCCACCCCCTTTCTGTTTCCCCCTTCCTTTTGTTTTTATCCAATAAATTATTTAGATTTTTCTTTTCCCACCTATTTCCATTGATTTAAATATTTTAAATCTTTTATGCTCCCCCCACCCCCACTAGAGCTATACCTTGAGTGCCCTACCATCCATTCTTAATTAGCACATTCGTTTAGATAATATCACCAACTTTAAGAGCAATGTGATCTTTTGTCCTGTTGTTTGCGACTTCTTTTAATGATCTGTTTCTATCACTGCTTTTGCCTACAACCACACCACCCACTCCACTTCTCTCCCCCCCTCCCCCCCCCACCCCCCGCACCCACCCCACACATTAAACCAGCTTATATTTCAACTCTTTCTTGGACTCTAACTCAAGTTCTGTCGAAGGGTCATAAGGACTCGAAACGTCAACTCTTCTTCTCTGCCGATGCTGCCAGACCTGCTGAGTTTTTCCAGGTAATTCTGCTTTTGTTAAGAATTGCTTACTCTCTGTTCCAGCTATGCCCTTCATACTTCTGTACAGCTCAATCATGTCACTCCTCAATCTCCTCTGCTCCAAGGAAAATAACCCCAGCTTATCCAATCTTTCCTCTAAACAACTAATTTCCAGCTCATGCAAAATTCTTATACATCTTCTCTACAATCTCTCTCTCCTGCAATACGATTCTTCCTAAAAGATGAATTGCAAAATTGCACGCAATAATTTAGCTGTGGCCGAAGAGCGTTTCATACAGTTCCAGCACTCCCTCCCTGCTATTATATTTTATGCATCAGCTAATGCAAGTATCCCATATGCCCTTTGAACAACCTTATCTATAAGTCATGCCACTTTAAAGGTCTGGTGGACATGCGCACCAATGTCCCATTAAGACTCCGCACTTGCCAGTGACCCACCAATCATCTTGTATTCCAGTGCCCAGGTTGTCCTGCCCAATGCACAGCATCATACTTATCAGTATTAAATTCAATTTTCCACTGATCAGCCCAACTGACTAGCCCCTCTATATCCTCCTGTAACCTAAGGCTATTCTCTAGCACTATTTACCACCCCACATATTTTTGTGTCATCTGTGAACTTACTGATCAGCCCTCCTGCACTGAGGGCTAAATTGTTAATATTTACGAAAAACTGCGATGGACTAAACAGCGATCCCTGCAAAAGCCCATTGGAGAGAGACCCCCAGTCACAAAAACAACCTTTGAACATTATCCACAGTTTCATGCCACTCAACCTATTGTGGACCCAGTTTGAATTGCCTTGAATCCCATCAGCTCTTTCTTTGGTTATCAGTCCACCATGCGGGACATTATTAGAAGCCTAGCTGAAAGCCGAGTAGACTACGTCAAGTACTTTACCGTCATCTAGACATCTGGTCACCTCTTCGACAAATTCATTCAAATTGATCAGGCATGATCTCCCCTTAAATAAAACCATGCCGACTGTCCTTGATGAATCATTGTCTGTGTAAGTGTAGATTATTTCTGTCCCTTAGAATTGCTTCCAATAGTTCCCCCGACACCGACGTTGGACTGGATGGCCTTTGGTTCCTTGTATTACCCTTCCTCCCTTCTTGAATAACGGTGCAGCTTTGGCTGTCCTCCAGTCCCACAGCACCTCTCCTATCGCCAAGGAAGTTTTGAAAATTATGGCCAGCTCCCCTGCTATCTCTCCCCTGCCGTACTCAAAAGGATGGGATACATTTCTTCCGGGCCTTGAGATTTCACTACTTTTAAGTCTGCATGGCCACAAAGAACCTCCTCCGTTTCTATGTTAATTTATTAAATTATGCCACAGTCCTTTTGAACTGATTTCAATACCCACGTCGCCCAACTCACTCGTGAATATCAGCAAATTATCCATTTAGAACTCTAGCTACGCCTTCCAGCTCCTCACACAAATTACAGCTGTGTTATTAATGGGCCTTAATATTTCCCAATTTATCCACTTACTCTTAATGTACTTGTACAGTATCATTGCATTGTCCTTTAGTTTACCTGCCATTGTTTATTCATGCTCATTTTTGCTCTCCTAATTTCCGTTTCAGTTCCCCCTCCACCTATACATTCTATCCGGATCTCGGGCTTCCATAGTTTTGAGTCCTCCGTATCTGCCATAAGCCTCCCCTTTTCTCCTTATCTAACACTGTATTTCCCTCGACACCCACAGTTCCCTGGATTTGTTGGTTGCAGCGCTTTTCTGTTACTGGAAAATTTTGATTCTGTAGTCACCCGAATCCCTTCTTGAATGAAGCCAGTGCTCTGACACAGATTTACCTAAAAGTTGCTTCCCCCAGTCCACTCTGGCAAAATCATTTCTGATCCTATAAAAATCGGCCTTCCAACAATTAGGAACATTGATTTCTTGCCGATCCTTATCCATTTCTATAACAGCATTAATTCGAATGTAATGGTGATCAATATCTACAAAACTCTCCTCGACTGATTCCTGTACCACTTGCCCGCCTGCATTTCCTGCAATGAAGTCCAGGGTAATCCCCTGTCCTCGAAAATCTCCTACCTACTGTTTTGAAAAGCTCTCATCGATGCATATTAAAGAAATCCAGGCCTCATAAAATATAATACTATGCCCAACCCATTTAATGTTGGGGAAGGTGAAATTCCAGGCCAATAATACCCTTTTATTTTGACATTTGTCTGAAATTTGCCTACATATCTGCTCTGTACTCATGAGTGTGTGGCATCGTAACTAATTCAGAGAATTATTGCAATTGAGTTGTTCCTTTTTAACCTGCTTCCAACCTCTCTAACTTCTGTCTCCAGGACCTCCTTCCTCTTTTTACTTATGTCTTTGGTAACAATATGCACCACCATCCCTGTCTGATTGACGTCTTCCTTTAGAATCACACAGTGCAGAAGAGGCCTTTTGGCCCATCTAGTCTTCACTAACGTGAGGAACACGTGCCCTACCTACCTAATCCCATTTATCACCATTTGGCCCATAGGCTTGAAAGTTATGACGTGCCAAGTGCTCATCCAGGTACTTTTTAAAGGATGTGAGTCTACCCGCGTCCACCACCCTCCCAGGCAATGCATTCCAGACCGTTAACACCCTCTGGGTAAAGAGGTTCTTCCTCACACCCTCCCCCTCCCCCCCCGCTAAAATTCCTGCCCCTCACCTTGAGCATATATCCCCTTATGACTGACCGTTCAACTAGGAGGAACAACTGGTCTCCATCAAACCTTTCCATGCCCCTCATAATCTTGCACACCATGATCAGGTCGCGCCTCAGTCTTCTCTGCTCGAATTAAAACAACCCATGTTTATTCAAACTCTCCTCAACACTTAAATCTTTCATCCCAGGAAACATCCTGGTGAATCTCCTCTTCACTCCGTCCAATGCAATCACACCCTTCCTATAATGCGGCCCTGTGTGGTTACCAGGAGGCTTCTGTCCCCCAATGATTCATACAATGATATGATGATGAGGCACAGAAAGAACACATTCGGCCCATCTTTCCTAGCGAGGCTCTTGGAATGAGCTCCGGCCTTAGATCTACTCGTCTCTCCATAACCATGCAACATCCCAACATCACGGGTTTATTGAAACGCATTCTGATGGTTATAATGGAATCTACATCACCGTCTCAGGCATTGAATTCCAGATTAAAGCAGTCCGCTGCATCAAAGACACTCTTCTCATTCTCCCTCTCTGATTATTGCATCAATTCTTTACCCTGCAGAAAGCCTTCCGCATTTCGGCAGCTTCATTAAACCTCCCACTTCCACTGCTGGATGGAGATCGCTCCCGCTTCCTACTCTTTGCAGATAACTGTCGCCCCGCATCTCTGGTTCTATTCTTGTAAATCCCCTCTGCACTTTCTCCAGCACCTTGTCCCATTCTCTAAAGTGTTGTGCCGGAGTGTGTGAGAATACTCCAGCTGGGCTCTGGGATCAGTTATCCAGAAAGGGTCAGCATATCTTTCTGTTTTCCGATTGTACTCCCGTCTCTGCTTTCTGATTCCGTGTGGCATTAGAGCTTTCAAATAAGCGGACTGATTGTTGCAGTCCAAGTGACTGTCCCTGCCTCTGTCTGTCACCCATACACAAACCCTCCTCGACAGTCACTGTCTCCTGTATTTAAATAATTTGCCCTCCAGAAACGGTGTTTCCGATTCCACATAGATTGGAGGGGTCCAAAGCTGCAGCTCACTACCACCATCTCAAGGGCAATTATGCATGGACAATGGACAATAAGCCAGTGTAGTCCACAATCCGTGAATGAATAATTAAACTATAATAAGGAAGTCCATCACACTTCCGGTCCCGCAATGAGTTTTTAACTCCTGAAAGGATAGAACCAACCGTACTTTTTCATAAGAATGTTTTCATGTCTGAAGTAATCCAAGGATTTCGCTATTCTTTTTCATCAACTGAGATATCCCTCGTTAATATTGTGGTTATGAATCCTGCCCGTCACGCAGGAGACGTAATTCGATACCCCGATGAAGAAAAGTTTCTCTCCATTTGGAAAGAGCACAGGAGATTAGTAACAGACATCAGAATTGAAAATGAGTTGAAATGCAGGAGGCAGTGAATTCCATTTTTTTTAAAGCTGCATATCAGCGGCAGGCAGAAGCATGAACAGGTTTTTTGTTTAACAGAAATTGAGAACCCCTGAGAGGAAAGGCCCTTCACACCAACAGCCAGGCGACATTTCCAGGTGTGCCTTAATGTGCTGGATCTTTCACCTAAGCTGGGCTGAATGCGAATTTCGGTTTAAATAGTGAAATAATAGCTTGAATCCATACCATTTTCCTGAAACTATATACTTTGAAACAGAGAGTATCTGTTTACATTCATTTTGGTAATGAATAACGAGCCAGAATTCATTAATAATCTGACAGCAAACGTGCATCTTGTGAACAGTGACGCTAAAATGAGAGAGCAAATTGTATTGCAACTTCTGCCACCAATTTTTTTCCTATTTTTATTTTTTCTTAATTCCTGTTCACCGCTGTCCGACGACAGCGATTGAGGACCCTGCCATTCATTCCACTCCACCCCCTCATAATTTATTTATTTATCTTCCATATTACCTTTCCATCTTGGATGTAGTACTGCAAACTGCAGTATTCTCGTTATTTTGACTTCTGTCGCTTCACAAACCCCTGCCCTCCAGCCCAATTCATTTAATATTGATTTAATCTCTGCTTATAAGTGATAAAACTCAATAAAAATGCCGCCATCTTCTAAAAGTAAATTAGAACTCCGCTTGATATTTTCATCACACACAAATACAGAAATCCATAGCATACTTCAATTTTCAAGCTAAAACTCGTACCCAGCGGCCTCAAATACAAATATAGTTAATTAAGTTGTCTCTAATTCCGAACAAAATAAAATTAGGATGGATGCTACAAGTCACCTAATCACAGTGTCGGTTATTTTTCCGGGACCTATCTCCAGCAGTTTTAATAACAAAAATATTATTCCTTCAGCTCCTGCAATTTCAAATGCCAATGCAAATTTCCCTTGGAAACAACGAAGGTAGAGGAAGTGCAAAGAAGCTGGCTTCCCCGTTCAGAAATATCAAGTAAATTGAAGCGCTAAACGCATTGCACTGGAAGAGTTGTTTTTAACAACCTCGTCTATCTCCAACAATGTAGTTCTGGCACGGAACACAGAAAACAATTTTTCAGCTGCAACTTACCATTGCTAGGTCAGGTCACATCACCCAACCCTCTGACCTTTTGGACAGTTTTAATAATTTATCTTTAGGCTGCACAGTCTTTCTGCTGCTTAAACATCAAATGTACACGACTTCAGAAACCCGCTATCAGATGTCAACTCAAGGAAGCCTCTTTAATATTAAAAGTCTCTGATGATTGCTTGTGAACCGTACTAAAAGCAGAATTTTATTCGTGCAGCAGAATCATTGGTTTCAAGTATGTTCGTAGCATTTAGCCATCCAGGAATTCATTGGAACTGAACCCTATCAAGAAGAAAAGCCTTTTGGACTCTGACTTTGGACTCTGGAACAGATATAAACGAATATCCATTTATATTGTAAAGCTCCTTACCTCTACCCCATACCCCCATTCCACTGCACCCCACATAAATAGCTTTGTGTGTGAGTGGGCGAGGGAGTTCCATCCTCACAACCCATCCCCCGCTCCAGCCCGTTTTGAATGTGTAAAATAAGGTAACAATCTGAGTTAATCGTAACTCGTGTTTGTTGTGGGTTGTTGGTAACATTAGATCTCAAAAATTCAGGGCTTGTGAAAAAAAATCATGGCACCAAGTTTTGTTTTAAAAACCTTCCAGAAGAATTCTGCTTAGGAACAGGTTGTAAGAGGGGATTAGTGCAGATGGAACTACCCTCCTGTCTGTAACAACGTTTTGACTTTTTCTGCAGGACAAAAGGAAAAAATTAAAAATAATAAAACATTTAAAATTAATTCATTTAATCATCAGAGGACAAAATAATTGACTTGTCAATAAGACATGAAAGAAAAACCATCACCGTGGCCATTAAACTTCGTCATTTTTTACTATTTTCAAATAGGACTCTGCTGAACCAAAATAAGGCTGTCAGAAGCACCATGACACTCAAGGGTGCCCATCTCTTCTGGAAGCTTCCAACACCAGATTCAACGAAAATTATCCACCGTCACACTTGTGGAACCTCACCACCTGCCCCACCCCACCCCCCACCCCCCCACACCCCACCCCCCACATCCCCCCCTCCCCCACCACCACCCCCCCTGGCCATTATAGGATGCTTTTTGACGTTACTTATGACCTTCATGGCACTGTATCTTGGCAATGGGATTTACCTGATGGGGAAGTCCCCACTCCCACGCCACAACCCGGAGACTCCCATTTAAGGAATGGACTGAAATTGCCCTGGAATGTACAAAGTTTCATGGACTAAAGCTGAAAATGCAATTTCAATTTCGAACTTAGGATGTTTACGGCTATGGTAGAACAATAGTCACCCAGGAATTGTTCATAAAATTTGAAACCACTTCCAGCTTCTGGGTAAAAGTTCTACTGGCATTCTGCATTGTTCTCACCCACCCCTCAATACCACCCCTATTACATTCCAATGAGGGCAGACTACATCCTCCACACTTGCTGGGCACAATACGACCTGACCTGGCCCCAAATCCCACTCACTTATAGGGTACCTTTATGTTCTCGCTGGCTTGCCAAAGATCTACAACCTTGACCGGCCATTTACACTTACCTGTTTCAAACCAGCT
Source organism: Carcharodon carcharias (assembly GCF_017639515.1). Lineage (NCBI taxonomy): Eukaryota > Metazoa > Chordata > Chondrichthyes > Lamniformes > Lamnidae > Carcharodon > Carcharodon carcharias. The sequence goes on along the minus strand of NC_054484.1, from coordinate 115,810,980 downwards.
AGTCTTGGACAACGATATTCATGTCAGAGCTACATGTAACTGAGCTGCACCCACATTAGGCCCTGTCAGCGATTTGCTCTATAGGGATCTTGCCTGACCTGAGTCGAAAGTTTTGGTGAGATGAGACGGCCTGGATTTCCAAGTTAGTAATTATGTGTGAACTGGTAACCTGATTCAATGGCCACTCCATCAGAAGTTCAGGCCAAGTTTGATCACAAAACTAGGGGACTCACAATTCACCACACACATTATTCCTGCAGACGTGCTAACAACCCCATCTCAAATATACAGACTGTCAGTGGAAGTGAAAGTTTTTTTGCATTTTTACAGGCTTATCCCTCCAGCAGATTCATTGATTCTATTCAGACAATGGCCCATTAAGCAGGCCACAGAAAATGGATGGGACTCTTTGAGAGACAAACAATTGTGATATTTTATGCCACAAAACAATTGCCAGGTGCAGGTACCAGAAAAAAAAAATACACATCTTTAGGATTCGTTGAGCAGGAAGGTTGTTAATGTGGGTAAATTTGAGGTTATGCACTTTCGTAGGAAGGAAGGTGCGCTGAATATTGTTTAAGTGGAGAACGAATGCAGAACACTGTGGCACAGAGGGATTTGGGAGTTCTGTGCATGAATGTGGAGAACGTTCACTAAGGGTATGGAAAACAAATCCATTCCATTTCAGATTGTTCATGTCTCTTTGGACTTTAGAAGAATGAGAGGTGACATCATTGAAATATTTGATGTTCTTCTGGTGCTTGACATAGTAGATGCTGGCAGATTGTCCTCCCTTGTGTGAAAGCTAAGGAGCAGAGGGCATGATCTCAGAGTAAGGGGTGCCCATTTAAGACTGAGATGAGGAGGATTTGTTTTTTTTCTCCCGGGGGTAGATAATCTGTGGGATTTGTTACTGTACTGCACTGTGGAAATTTGTTCGTTAAGTGTTTTCAAAGATGAGATAGACAAATATTTCATCAGAAATGGAATCAAAGTTCATGTGGAAGGCGGGAAAGCAGTGTTGAGGATTCTCAGATTATCCATGACCTTGTTTAATGGGGGGCAGACCCAAGGGGACAAATGACAACTCCTGCGATGACATCTTATGCTCTCATGGCCCTATGGCATTGTGGTCAGTCAATTCGAGTTACTATTTTAAAATATCTATGTGCAGTTGAGTGAGAAACAGGCCAGAGTGCTATTTCACATTCAACCTGAAATGAACAACATTATGGGCCACAAATTTAATCTCATTGAAATATGTTTTTATTTCTAAATGTCTCTGGCCAGCACATACCACAAAATCAAGTCTGCTTTCAACAATCACATCATGCCATCAATAGGAACATTGTGCTGCTGCCTTCTGCTTGAAAACCATTCGAACGGAAACTTCTCACAGAAAGGAGCTTCCAACGGATGTTCACTGTTTGGCTTCTCCTATTACGAGAACCAATATTCATTACTGTGGTCCTTTAACTATTATTATTGATAATGTAAAACTCGCTCTTTTCAATCCTCATCAATTATATTTGTACGCATGTGTGTATGTGTGTGTGTGCGTGTGTGTGTGGATGTGTGTGTGTGTTTGTGTTCGGATGCAAATATCTCTTAGCTGCTGTGAATGCTTTAATAAATTAACATTCTGTGTTAATCATAAAGAGAGTTGTTTTTAATTTTCTTTCAAGATTTGACCCCAAAACCGATGGCTTGGGGTGACTGGATGCTGGGGAGAGAGTTCACTTAGTGACAGGAAAAGAAGCTGGATAACATGAATAGAGATACAACCAGTAACAGAGGGTACCAGGGGAAATGAGTTACTGAGTGACGGTGTGAGGGACTTGGGTTCACATCAGTGGATATGCAGTCAGTAACACAGGGAGCTGGTTGTAAGTGGGGTTAATGAGAGATAGTGTGAAGGAGCTGCATTAACATCAGTAAATATACAATCCGTAACTTAGGGTTCTGCGCGAGAGGGGTTATTGAGTGAAAGTCTTACGGAGCTGGATTCACGTCAGTTGCGATACAGTCAGTAGCACCGGGCGCTGGAGGTAATGTGGTTACTGAGTGACTGTGTCAGGTATCTGGTTTAACATCAATACAGAATATGTTCAGAAGATGGGGTGCTGCTCGGAGAGTAGGTTGATGCAAACTAATGCAGTCCAAGGTACCATTGCTTACCATTTTATATTTACACTCTTTTGTTAGCTATGTAAAATTGTCTTTAAGCCCTTAATAGCATTGGACCGGTAGTGATGAACCCCTGTGTGTGGAGTCTGTCTCATTTAGGTAAAAGGAATCACTGAGGTGAAAGAGGAACCCAGACCAAAGGTATCTAAATAAATATGCTGAACTGCACTATGGGCTGGAAGAAGCATAGCAAGGTGGCTAATTTAACTAAGGTTAAGCCTCGCTAGAATTACCAAGTTCCACAAAATGATTTAACCTATAGGAGTCTTCATTCCAGGGACGTTAGACAAACCGAGAATCATTCAGAGGAAATAAATGTACCTCCATTTACCAGTGTTGGTGCTTAATAAAGATGCTTCAGATGAGAAAGTGGAGCCAAGCTGACTATGGCAGCTCAATTGTGACCTTGAAAACAGGCCAAAACAGGAGACATCTGCAGAAAGCTTGGAGGCATAAAAATCAGCCTTTACATAATAGAGCACAGAACTTTAAATAGGGAATATTTAACAACAGAGTCCACAGCAAAATATTTGCTGAAAACTGTAAGGGAGATTTCATCAGTCACTCAGAGGTCATACACGGAAATCCCATGAGTGGAATCCAGGTAACACGGAAGCAAAGTTAGCGGTTCTATCGAGATCATGTACTATTGTTGAGCAGTTTAATAAAGATCAGTCACAATAGGTGGAACCTCATACATATTGTTATGTGTTTTTGACATCCAGAGTAAGGACAAGAACTGCTAACCTGGTATAAGATTTTAGAATACTTGACAAGCCATTCAGGAGTATTGAAGGTAAATAAATAGCAGAATGTGCTCTGGATGAGTTCATCAGGAAATATTTGCCAGTGAAATTACCTCCTAAACAGTGGGGTTTTCGGATTATCCTGGAGGGATTTGATTCAATTGGTGAGGCAGGAATGTGAATGCAGTGGGCCACTTGTAAACAAGAGTTAATGACAGCAACTTGGCTGATGGTTTAACAGCGACAGCATGGGAAATGCGAAACCTGAGAAGGTGCAGTTTAAGCAGGAGTTTGGGAGCAGACATAAGAATATCAGTGAGTGGGACGTGGTTATTAATGGATTAATAAAACAGCTAGAAGACAAGAGGAAAAAGAGGCAAAGTAAGAACGAATGATTAGACTGCAAAGGAAATGGTCGTTAAGGATGATTCAGTATCCGTAAAGTTAGTGCGTCAGCAATCAGCATCCGTCTGGCGAGTGGGCTGTATGAGCTTCAGAGCAGGGCGATGGAGAAGATAGAGCAGAGCGATGGAGAAGATAGAGCAGAGCGATGGAGAAGACAGAGCAGAGTGATGGAGAAGATAGAGCAGAGTGATGGAGAAGATAGAGCAGAGCGATGGAGAAGATAGAGCAGAGCGTTGGAGAAGACAGAGCGGAGAAATGGAGAAGATAGAGCAGAGCGATGGAGAAGATAGAGCAGAGCGATGGAGAAGATAGAGCAGAGCGTTGGAGAAGACAGAGCGGAGCGATGGAGAAGATAGAGCAGAGCGATGGAGAAGATAGAGCAGAGCGATGGAGAAGACATAGCGGAGCGATGGAGAAGATAGAGCGGAGCGGAGGCTGATGCTGTGAGCATTATCTACCGAGTTTGGCACCATACAACTTCAAAAAGAGAGAAGTGTGAAAATAGAGCAGACTGTGTGCCTGCACATGATTCAGAGTTTCAGACAGCAGTTGCAGATGAAAACGGGAGTTGCATTTTAATTTGGTGTTGGAGCGGTAATAACACTTCCAATTCTGTAACAATTACATAATAAGAGGAGCAGGATGGTCCCGGTACTGAAGAGGATCACTCACTGGTAACCAAGTAAGCAGATTGGGAGCTGGTACTCATGTCCCTCTGAGACAAAGAGGTACCTTTCTTCACCAGATAGTCAGCCAGGCCTCTCGCCGCTGGACCGTAGGGTTGTATACACGTATACAGTTGGTGCACTGCGGAAAATGGCAGGGGACGTGGCGAACTTAAAGCTGAATACCCTTACAGACACTTGCTAGTGCTAGATCGGGGCAGTCGGGGAAGCATGGTTTAGGCTAGGGAGAGAGAGAAAAAAAACTGTAGCTTCATTTCTTGGGACCTGACATTTATGCAGCATTCCCAGTGAAGAAGGATGGGAGAGGTTGCCTGGGACACATAGAATGAGAAAGGTTTAATGGTGATGGGTTTAGAAATACAGAGTTTCTGGAATAGTAACCAAAATCCCTGGCAAAACTTCTGGGAACAAGTGTTCACATCCCACCAGGTCAGCTGGTGGATTTTGACTTCAATTAATAATTTAGAATTAAAAAGCTAGTCTCAGTAATGGTGACTATGAAAGCATCGCAATTGTCACAAAAACCCATCTGGTTCATTAACTTCCATTCGGGAAGGAAAACTGCTGTCTTTACCTGGTCTGTAAACATGTCACTCCAGATCCAGTGCAATGTGCTTGACTCTTCTGTGCCCTTTAGAAATGGTGTGGCAACAGGTTAGTTAAAGGACAAATAGGATAAGGGCAACAAATGATGGCATTGCCAATGAGGTCCACACCCTATTTCGGAATAAAGATAAATAAGATATTATTCTTCTAAATTAATGGGACTAATGGAAATCCTTCTACTTTGACCTGGAGAGACTGTTTTCAGCATGTAGCAGATATCATGCGGTTCCGGACCGAGACCCAGTTATACTCTAAGTGGCACTCTTAAAACAACGGCTGCAGACATGCAAAGCTCACCGATTACCGCATTGACAATCAAGCTCGGAGGAGCTTCAGCAGTCGGCTACAGAAATAAAGGCGGAGAAGTCTTGAGAAAGGTAACAGGTCTCTTTGAGAAAAGAACAGAAGGAAAGCAGAAGCACATGGCTATGAAAGAGCTCTGAAGAAACGGCAAAGGGAATGATGTTCCAAAGAACAAAGAGCTGTGGACAGTTACAATTGTGGAGGAAAGGGACACTTTAGAAAGCGTCACAGTGGGAGGGAAACAGCAGCACCACCAGCTCCAAGTGTCCCTAGTCCACGTGAATCTGGTAGAAGGTCAGACACAGTGAGGAAAATATGCGGAAACCTCGCAGGGGGAGCTCTAAGCAGCCGAAAGGGTTGTGGGATTAGGTTTTAAATATTTTACAGGTTTGGATCTATTAACATTTATATTTCTATTTATTTGCTTTGATGATCTAACTCTCTGAGCAAATGTAAGAGTAATCCATCCCGCTGCGTGAAGTTACATTTTTGGCATGTATGGAATAAACATAACAAATATAAATATAAATATGACGTCAGATTTAGAAATTGAATTGTTGAATTCAGCTGAGCGATTTTTTACTGAATTAATTTAAATATATTTTGTGGCCTTCAATTAAAATCTGACAAATTAATTTGAAAATTAACATGTTCTCTCTCTCTGTTACTCTCTCTTTTCCTCTCTCTCTCTCGGTCTGTCACTCTCTGTTTCTCTCTCTGTGTCACTCTTTCTCTGTTTCTGTCTCTCTTTCTCTCTCCGTATTTCTCTATCCCTATCCCTCTCTCTCTCTCCCTGTCTCACTGCCTCTCTCTCCCTCTCTGTCTATTCCTCTCTCTTCCTATGTCTCTCTGCCTCTTCCCCTCTCTCTCTCTCTGTGTATCCATCTCTCTCTCTCGCTCTGTCTGTCTCTTTCTCTGTCTCTCTCCCTATCTCTCGGTCCATCTCTCCTTCTCTCTCTCCCCCTCTCTGTCTCTCTCTCTCTCTCTGTGTATCTCACTCTGTCTCTATATCACTGTCTCTATCTCTTTCTCTCACTGTCTATCTGTCTATACAATTCCCCTTTGACCACAATGCCGACCCTAAATTGACGCCCTAAACATTACCCATTTACCCCAACCTCACTTCCTATTTATGACATCACTACCTCCGATACGGTTGTCTCAGCGAGTTTTCCTCCCGTTTTCTGACTGATGGATTCCAGTCCAATCAGTGTGAGTGATCGCGATGACGGACAGGCACCTCGGCCAATGGTAATAAGGATGCATTCCGGGGTGGAATTATAGTCCAATCAGTGAACTATAATGATGATGGACGATCTGCCCGGCCAATGGGAGGAGAGTGATTTAATCATTGAGTTTTTCTGCCCAATCAGTGAGGAGTATACATGATGGGAAGGTGGTCCGGCCAATGGGAGGAGAATTATGTAACGAAGTGTTTTATTTCTGTCCAATTATTGAGGAGAACCCATGATGGACAGTCAGCCTGGCCAATGGGAACTCTCAGTGATTGAGATCTTCTCATCATTGAATGAATTGAAGAATTGGAGTAAAGGGATATTTCAGCACATTCTTCAGCTGCTGTCTGAACAGAGTCTGTGTCACGGCGTATATCGCAGTGTTAGTGCAGCAGCTCAGGAGCTGCAGCGTGAAGCCCAATTCCTGAACAAACTCATGTAAATATACTGACCAAAACCCCAAATTCCGCATCCGAAACCATATAGAATAAACCATTATCATTGACCATAACAGGATGAAATTGGCCGAGATTACAAACAGTAAAATGATGGATTTCCTTCGACTCTCCATCTCTGGGTCTCTGGGACTCTCCCCACTGCTGTGAACCCGGAGTCTCCTGCGGGCTCTGCTCCTCAGTAAAATGTGTCTGACGGTGAGAACATTGAGCAGCAGAATCAGGACAAATGGGACACACGGGGTTAGAATGTGGTGGAGGAACTCGATCGTTGTCCAGAACCGAGAGAGCAGAACAGCGAATGTTATCTCACAAAACCAGGGGACGTTACCCAGCCAATAGTGTCCTGTGAGCATGAAATACCAGAAAATGTTCTTTAAACTGCTCAGCACAGTCACTGTTCCCAGAACCACAGCTGCCGTTTTCTCGCTGCAATATTTAATTTTCAGCTTCGGGCAACAAATGGCCACAAATCGATCAAAGGTGAAAGTGACGGTGAACCAGACAGAACAGTCAGTGGCTGCATAAAGCAGGACAGCGTGGATATTACACACGGGGATGGACTTCAGGAAAATAAAATGTTCATCAAAAACAATTGGAATGTGTCTGAATATCAGGTCTAGGATAATGACCAGTAGATCCGCCACTCCCATGGACACCAGGTAAGAAGTGACACATTTGGATAGACCACAGTTTTTGTACTTCAGGATCACAATTGTGATTAAGTTCACTGTAAGAAAGGGAAATAAGCAATGAAATTATTCATCATGCGGAGGAATTATCACCAGTTTGCGTGCTGATTTGTTGATAATTTCCACTGTGTTACTGCATCCAGTGACGTATTGGAATAAATGGAAATGAAGGGGCATAAGACGAGGTTCTTTGTAGAATGGAAGGGAAGATAGACGTAATAAGAAACATTGGCTGTGAGGAAGGAGGGTTGGGAAGAGTGACTGGGAAGTCAGAAATAAAAAGTGCACCCAAAGGTGAGTTGGGAACGAAGGGTTAATGAGCGTACTCAGTGGCCATGAGGAGAAGTCGTGAGTGACGGGAAGCAGAGTGTGACTGGGTGAAACAAGAGGTGATACGTGTGTTACAGGCTGGGTAGAAAGCTGACTCGCTGCCCAGAGGAGAGACAGACACACTAACCGAAATACTCACATAGAAACATCATTCTCTCCCCCGTTCTCCCTTTCTCCCTATATGACCCTGCCTCTCTCTTGCTCCCTCGCTCACACAAACACACACACACACACACGTATGGACACACATACCCCGGAGACAGATACACACAAACCCACACACGTACACACACACACACACACACACACACACAAACGAGCAGACATAAATTCACACACATGCACACAGACACTCGTGCTACATATCCCTCAAATGCACCACACACACACACACAAACACACACAGGCATATACACTGACACACAAGTAGACACTCACAGACGCACATGCACAGTCTCACACACGCACAGACATAAACTTCTCAATTGCAAATGGACATGCAAACTAAATGCTAGCAGAGCCAGAGAAGCCAACATCCACACACACACACACCCACACACACAGTTATTCACACAGGAAGTCACAGGTGTGCACTCTCACCCCCACACATACAAGCAGAATAACACACGAACACACACACATATACAAAAATACACACACGTGCATAAAATAATGACACAAAAATTGCAACACATGCAGTCACAGGCAATTCCACACATGCCGGAACACACCCTCATGCGCGCTAACATAAAGAGGCGCTCACATGCAGGCTGACGGACAGACTCAAACACAGTTGTATCCTGTTTCACACACACTCACATACACAGACTGAAATATGCAAAGATATTCACACACAAACACCCACGCGCACTAAAACACTCTGACACAAATGAAGTGCCTGTGTCTGCAGACATTCACACACACATACACACAGGCGCATAAACACAAACACACAGGCACACATGCACACTCACATAAACACACAAACATTCGTACAGTCATAGGCTCTCTCTCTCTCCCCGACACACGGACATGCACACACGCAATCCTGCACACGCACTTATGCACGGATAGCTATGCACAGTAACAAAAAAAAAGCAGCCACACTTACAGAATCAAACAGATTAAGACACTAACCAAAACATCTGCACAGAAACAATAAAGTAATATTCACAGAATAACGCCCGTGGCTCTTTCTCTCTCTCTCTCTCTCTCACACACACACACACACTCACATTAACACACACATGCAAATACCACACACACATACACACATGCTCTCACACGAACAAACACACATAGACAGTCACACATGCACACACACGTGCGCACAGATGCACACATACATACACACACGCACACAGACACGGACACACACAGGCACGCGCAGGCACATAGACATGCATGCAAAGATGCATCAACACGGAAGAGCACATTCCTGCACACGTTAAAACACGCTTGTGCAAACAGAGAATAACTCAAACACGCATACAAACACAGACTCCAGCACTCACACACGTACACAGACACTTACACACATGCACGCATGCACACACAGCCTCACACAACCACACACACAGAGTCCTAACAGACACACAGGCAGACTCGCACACAGAACACATGCAAACAGACATGCGTATGAACATGGGCATGCATGAACAGATGCACTGAAAGACAAGAAGTGCACACACCTGCACACAGTCACTGGCATGCACACTCACACACACACACACACACGCACACACACACACGCAGAAGCAGACCTACACACACAAACACAAACACACACAAGAATAAAATACAAACAGAAGCTCAAACAAACCAAAACGCACATAGGCACGCTGACTGAAAAGCTCACAAAGTTGTCCACATTCACACACAAACACATGCATACACAAACACAAAGATATACACAAAACAGCCACATAGGTACCCACAAACATACACACACAAAAAAAACAAAGTGAATGACTCACGTGCAGGGACATATCCAAATGCATGCGTATACTCACAGGGTCTCATGCAGTCAAACACATACACTGAAGCATTGTCTCGTCCTCTCGAACAGACTCTAACGCACATGCCCATACCAAACAATGCACAAATATTCACACAGAACCTCCTTCTCCCTCTCTTTCTCACTCTCAGGCAAACACAAAGAAACAAAGAACAATGAAAAGTACAGCACAGGAACAGGTCCTTCGGCCCTCCAAGCCTGCGCCGATCATATTGCCCGTCAACTAAAACATTTTGCAGTTCAGGGGTCTGTATCCCTCTATTCCCATCCTATTCATGTAGTTGTCAAGCTGCCTCTTAAACATCACTATCATACCTGCTTTCACCACCTCCTCAGGCACCGAATTCCTGTCATCACTATCCTCTGTGTAAAAAAAAACTTGCCCTGCACATCACCTTTATAGTTTTCTCCTCTCACCTTAAATCTATGTTGCTTATTAATTGCCTCTTCTACCGTGGGAAAAAGCTTCTATCTACACGGTTCATGCCACTCATAATTTTGTAAACTTCTATCAAGTCGCCCCTTATCTCCGTCGCTCTAGTGAGTACATCACAAGTTTCTCCAACCTCTCCTCAGAGCTAATAACTCCCAGACCAGGCAGCATCCTGGTAAAACTCCTCTGAACCCTCTACAACGCCTGCATATCCTTCTGGTAATGGGGTGACCAGAATTGCACTCAATATTCCAAGTGTGGCCTAACCAAGGTTCTTTACAGCTGCAGTATGACTTCCCAGCTTTTATACTCAATACCCCTGCCAATAAAGGCAAGCATGCCCTATGCCTTCCTGACTACCTTATCCACTTGCGTTGCCATTTTCAATGTCCTATGGACCTGTATACCCAGATATCTCTACCCGTCAATGCACTTAATGGTGCTGCCATTTACTGTATTATCCCTGCCTGTATTAGAACTTCCAAAATGCATTACCTCGCATTTGTTTGGATTGAACTCCATCTCCCATTTCTCCGCCCAAGTCTCCAACCGATCTATATCCCGTTGTATTCTTGACAATTCTATTCACTATCTGCAACTCCTCCAACCTTAGTGTCGTCTGCAATCTTACTAATTAGCCCAATTACATTTTCTTCCAAATCATTAATATATACTACAAAGAGCAAAGGTCCCAGCACTGATCTGTGTGGAACTCCACTAGTCAGAGCTTTCCGTTTAGAAATACACCATTCCACTGCTACCCTCTGTTTTCTATGACCAAGCCAATTCTGTATCCATCTTTCCAGCTCACATCTGATCCAGTGCGACTTTTCCTTCTATAGCAGTCTGCCATGATGGACCTTGCCAAATGCCTAACTGAAATTCATGTAGATAACATCAAGTGACCTTTGTCACTTCATCAAAGTGAGACTTCATCAAGTTAGTGAGACACGACCTTTCCTTCTCAAAACCATGCTGCCTCTCACTGATACTCCCATTTGCTTCAAAATGGTAGTAAAATACTGTCATGAAGAATCTTCTCCAATAATTGCCCTACCATTGATGTACGGCTCACCGGCCTGTAATTTCTTGGATTATCTCTGCTACCCTTCTTAAACATGGAACAACATTGGCCAATCTCCAGTCCTATGGTCGCTCACACATAGCCAATAAAGATACAAAGATATCTGTCAAGGCCCCAGCAATCTCCTCCCCTGCCTCCCTCAGTACTCTGGGGTAGATCCCATCTGGCCCTGGGGACTTATCCACCTTAATATTGTTCAAGACGCCTAACACCTCCTCCTTTTTGATCTCAACATGATCCAGACTATCTACACACTCTTCCCTAGACAAATCAACCGCTAAGTCCTTCTCTTTGGTGAATTCATTTTGTATCTCTCCCATTTCTTCTGGCTCCACACACAGATTCCCACCTCTGTCCCTGGGTGGGCCTACCCTTTCCCTGGTTACCCTCTTGTTCTTTTACAAATGTATAATAGGCCTTGGGATTTTCCTAAATCCTGGTTGCCAGTGACTTTTCATGACCCCTTTTAGCCCTCCTGACTCCTTGCTTAACTTTCTTTATATTCTCCAGGGGCTTCATCTGTTCCCAGCCTTCTAGCCCTTACGAATGCTTCCCTTTTCTTTTTGACTAATCTCACAATATCCTTCGTGATCCAAGGTTCCTGAAACTTGCCATGCTTATCCTTCATCCTAGCAGGAACATGCCGGTACTGAATTCTTTTCAACTGATGATTGGAAGCACCCTACATGTTAGTTGTTGATTTGCCATCAAACATCCACCTCCAGTCTAGATTTCTCAGTTCCTGCCCAATGTTGTTATAATTAGCCTTCCCACATTTAAGCACCTTAACCCGAGGACTCCTGTTATCCTTATCCACCAGTGCCTTGAAACTTACTGCATTATGGTCACTTTTCCCGAAATGCTCCCCTACTGAACCTTCAACCACCTGGCCGGGTTCATTCCCTAATACCAGGTCCAGTATTGCCCCTTCTCTAGTTATACCATCTAAACATTGTCTCAGGAAGCCCTCCTGGATGCACCTTACAAATTCTGCACCATCCAAACCCTTAACACTAAGTTATTCCCATTCAGTATAGAGGAAGTTCTAATCACCCACCACAACAACCCTATTGCTTTTAAAACATCCCAAAATCTGCCTACATAAATGTTCCTCAATGTCCCGCCGGCAATTGGGAGGCCTATAGTAAACCCCCAACATTGTGACTGCTCCCTTCCTATTCCGGACCTCTACCCATATGGCCTCGCTGCATGAGCCCTTCGAGGTGTCCTGTCGTACAGCTGTGATATTCCCCTTAACCAGCAGTGCAACTCTCCCACCTCTTCTACATCCCTCTCTATCCTGCCTGAAACATCCAAATCCTGGAATGTTTATCTACCAATCCTGTCCATCCTTCAACCAGGTCTCTGTAAATGCACTAACATCATAGCCCCAAGTACTAATTCCAGTTATAAACTTATCTGCCTTGCCTGTTATAGTTCTTGCATTGAAAAAAAAATGCCTTTCAGACCCCCAGTCCCACTGTGTTCAGTAATCTCTCCCTGCCTGCCCTTCCTCTTAGTAATAATGGCCATATTCACTGATTGCCAGTCATTTATTTCACCTGCTGACCTATTGCTGTGGTTCCCACCCCACTGCCATACTAGTTTAAACCCTCCCGAGTGACACTACAAACCTCGCAGCCAGGATATTGGTGCCCCTCCAGTTTAGATGCAACACGTCCTTCTTATACAGGTCTCACCTGCCCCGGAAGAGATCCCAGTGATCCAGATGTTGGAAGCCCTCCCTCCTACACCATCTGTTCAGCCACGTGTTTAGCTGCACTATCTTCCTATTTCTAGCCTCACTGGCACGTGGCACACGGAGTAAACCTGAGATTACAACCCTTGAGTTGCTGGGTTTTTTTAATTTTTGCCCAAGAGCCTGAGCTCCTGCTGCAGGACCTGGTCCCTCTTCCTGCCTATGTTTTTTGTACCAATGTGTACCACGACTTCTGGTTGTTCTCCCTCCCCCTTCAGAATGTCCCTAAACCGATCAGAGACATCGTGGACCCTGGCAACATACCATCCTGGTGTCTCTTTCACGGCCACAGCAGCGCCTATCTGAGCCCCTGAGTATAGAGCCTGCTATGACAATTACTCTTCTGTGCTCTGACCTCCCCCCCAAGGCCCGCCAAACCGCACCCCCCCACCCCCCACCCCGCTGAACAACAGAGCCAGCCGTGGTGCCACTGCTTTGGCTACTGCTGTTGTTTTCCCCTGATAGGCTGTTCCCCCCAACAGTATCCAAAATGGTATACCTGTTACAGAGGGGGACAGCCACAGGGGATTTCTCTATTTTTTGGCTGCCACTTCTAGTGGTTACACATCTATCCGTCTGTACCTTGGGTGTGACCACGTTTCCAAAACTCCTGTCAATGAAGCTTTCCGCCCCCTGAATGCTCCTAAGTGCATCCAACTGCTGCTCCAACCGATCCATGCGGGTCTGTGAGGAGCTGCAATCGGGTACACTTCCTGCAGATGTAGGTGTCCGGGACACTTGAAGAGTCACAGATTTCCCACATCCCACAGGTGAAGCACTTCACCCCAGCAACTGCCATTTCTATAACTATTTAAGCAATTAATTTAAATCTAATAACTGCTTATTGACTCCTTATTAACTATATGTTCCCTAGGGCTAGATGTCTACTATAAATGCTAAATTCTAAGAACAGTAATCCCCTGATAATGGTCTAGTTACCCTCTTCATTTTAATTAAATGATAAATTTATTTGGTTTAATTAATTTAACAGTGTTTTAGTTTCAAATTCAGTGTAGATTCTCTACCAGCCAATCAGGTCACAGGTTTACCGTGACACCACTTTTATTTTTATTTTTTTAAGACCCGAGTCTATGAATCCCCGAGGTAAGGTTTTTTATAATCAGCAATCTGGAACTCTGCCCTCCGACTCTGCTCCCTGGAACTCTCCTCACACACGTCTATCCTGTGTCTCCACCGCTCTCCTCGAGCTCTTTTATCCCTTGTCTCTGTGCTCCTTGTGCTGTATCCTGTCCACACACACGGCCACACACACACAGAGACTCTATCTCTCTCTCACACACACACATGGCCACACACACACTCACTCACACACACGGCCGCACATACACGGCTACACACACACAGAGACTCTATCTCTCTCTCTCACACACACACACACAAACACACACACACGGCTACACACACACAGAGACTCTATCTCTCTCTCACACACACACACACACAAACACACACACACAGCCACACACACACACACAGAGACTCTATCTCTCTCTCACACACACACACCCACACACCAACACACACACAGCCACACACACACACAAACACACATACACACACACAAACACACACACACACACACACAGAGACTCTATCTCTCTCTCACACACACACACACACACACAGCCACACACACACTCGCACACACAGAGACTCTATCCCTCTCTCTCACACACACACACAGCCACACACACACACACACACACGCACACACAGAGTCTCTATCTCTCTCTCTCACACACACACACACACACAGCCACAAACACAAACAGAGGTTCTATCTCTCTCTCACACAATCAAGCACGCACACACACATACACACACACACACACACACACACGGCCACACACAGAGACTCTATCTCTCTCACAAACACACACCCACACACACACACAGCCACACACACGCATGCACACACAGAGACTCTATCTCTGTCTCTCACACACACACACACACACACACACAGCCACAAACACAAACAGAGATTCTATCTCTCTCTCACACAATCAAGCACGCACACACACATACACACACACACACACACACGGCCACACACAGAGACTCTATCTCTCTCACAAACACACACCCACACACACACACAGCCACACATACACATGCACACACAGAGACTCTATCTCTCTCTCTCACACACACACACACACAGCCACACACACTCACGCACACGCAGAGTCTCTATCTCTCTCTCTCACACACACACACACACACACACACACACAGCCACAAACACAAACAGAGATTCTATCTCTCTCTCACACAATCAAGCACGCACACACACATACACACACACACACACACACGGCCACACACAGAGACTCTATCTCTCTCACAAACACACACCCACACACACACACAGCCACACACACGCATGCACACACAGAGACTCTATCTCTCTCTCACACACACAAGCACTCGCGCACAAACACACACAAACACAATTCCAAATACACCCATACTGACACGCATACACATAAACACAAAATCACACTCATACTTAGAGAAAATGTGACAATATTATGCACACTTAGAAAAAATATCATAAACACTCTCTGACACACAAACACACAAAAAACACACACGCAGAGACAATCTTTTTAAAACAAGCACACAAACACACACACAAACTTTCACACATAGAGAAATTGTCACACAAATGCACGCACTCACGTGTTCAGTAATATTCACAAAAAAAGCATTCACGGCTTTCTTTCTCGGTCGCATTATCTCTCCGACACAAACACCTTTTCATGACCACACACATGCAGAAATTCATTCACAGAAAAATACAAACACACAAATGCACATGCACATTCATGCGGATGCACATATTAACTCACGCTTATTGAGACAAACAATTATATACAAGAAGTACACATAAGCCCACACACACACACACACTCACATGCAAACACAGATACACACAGAGAAACAGGCACACGTACAAACGCACAGTCACATGCACACACAAACAGGAACACATAGACACACACACAGAAACACACAAACATTGCCAAGGAAAATTGAGGATGGCATCTAAATGCTGGCATAAACAGTGAAATACACCTTTCTTAAAAATGCATTAAAATAAACTCACTCACACACTTGCACAAACACACGCACACAAACACACACACACACAAACTCGAAGAAACACATAAGCTCTCCAACGCACAAATATACATGCACACACACACACCCAAGCACAAAATCTCACATGCACACACATATGAACACACTGATTCACATGAAGAGAAACACACACAAACAAACACAAACTCACAGACTCTCTCTCCCTCTCGCATGTGCACACATACACACACAAGTACACACACACTCACAAACACACACAAATGGACACACTGACACACCACACATAGGTATACAAACTGTCACAGACACACATAATGTCAAATATTTGCATAATGTCACATGCGCCCATATACTCTCACACGCACATACATACGGACATGCATAATCACATATATTGAAACAAGCACACACACAGGAACACAGTAACAAACCAAAATAAACAATCTTCTCAAAGGCAGTAAAGCATGGGAAATAATTTCTGGCCTTGCCAACAAAGCCCACACACTGTTAAAACGAATTTTGAAACACACACATACACTGATATACACACAAACGAAGACACACACAAACACACATTCACTGACACACACACACAAACGAACAAACACACACACACAAACACACGCACATTGTCACACATATGTAAGCACACACACCCATGCACGCAAACACATGTACATGCAAACACACACATGCGCACACAAAAATAATCACACACTGAACCCTATGCACAAAAAAAAACACAAGCAAATACACAGAAACACATACACACAGTCTCACACACACACACATATATACATACACACACACACACATGCACGGTCACAGGCACACAAACTGTCACAGGCACACACATACTCTTACATGCACATATGTATGGAAATGCAAACTCGCATATACAGAAACAAGCACACACACATTCAGTGACAGAAACACACCAACATACACACAATTCTTAAGGGCAATATGGCATACAAAATAATTTCTGGCAAAGCCAGCAAAGCCCACGCACAATAAAAAATAATTTGTAACACACACATACAATGACACAGACATGAAAACACATGCACATACACACACAGACACACAAAGTCACACAAAGAGTCACACACATGCACAAGCGCATACACAGGCACTCAAACACATGCAAACACAAATTCATGCTTGCATACACAAAGACAATCATATACTGAATCCAACACACAGAAATAAACAAATGAACACACAGAAACTCATACACAAACTCACACACTCACACACGTGCGCACACGCACGTACTCACACAGACATGCACACACAAAGGCAATCACATATTCAATCCAATTCACCTACACGCACACAAACACACACATATACACACACACACACACACACACCATTCCACAGACAACCATAGGGATGCACACATACTCACGCACATGAAGGTGCACAAATACTCGCATATTTAATTAAAGAAATATGCATAGTCACTGGCACACACAGAAAAACGTTCACAAACGACCACTGACAAATGCAGAGAACAAAAATGCAGGCACGCATACCGAGAGAAACAAGTAAAAACAAGAGCATAAAACACACACAGATATATTCACTCGGAGAGAAATTTCCACACAAGTGCAAGCACTCACATATACAGTGATATTCACAGAAAAAACAAACACACGTCTCTCTCTCTCTATCGCTTACACCGGCACATGTTCATGAAGACACACATGCAGACACACATATGCAGATACACACAAACACAAGCACACAGAAGCAAATGCACAGATGCATTCATGCACACACACACATGCACTCACGCTCATTCACACAACAACCTCATGCAACAAACATACATGCATACGCACACACTTGCACACACACAAACACAGACACATTCACACAAACACAAACTCACACATGCACACACATATGGACACACATATGGACACATTGATTCACATATGCAGAAGCACACACAAACAGTCTCATACACACTCTCGCATACATATGCATGCACACAGGCATCCACATTCTCTCACATGCACGCACATGTGGGCATAGATGTTCACATATACAGAAACAAGCATACCCACACTCAAACACAGAAATACACCAAGATGCAAACACTTCTCAAAGGCAGTACAGCATGGCAAATCATTGCTGTCTGAACCAGCGAAACCCTCATTCTGCAAAATTTAATTTGAAGCACACACACACACAAGCAAACACACATTCCTCTAAACACATGCACTGAAACGCTAAATCCCATACATAGAAACAAGCTCATCAAAAACAAACTCAGACACACTAGTCAGACACATTTGCCCACACACACACATGCAAGCACAAAGCCAAACACAGACTCAATCCATATCAGAGGAACACACACATGTAAACACACACACACACACACACTCACTCACTCACTCACACACACACACACACACACACAGACACACACACACACAGCCATTCTCGCAGGCACACATAGGAGCACACATTCACTCTCACACCACCGCAGAGAATAACGCAAGGACAGACACAGGCATGAACACAGAGAGACACAAACGCAGAAGATCATGCAGATACAGACTCACTCCCAGAGAAACAAACTCACAAATACACACAGATGCACGGTCAGAGAGACACACACACACACACACACACACCCACACACACACACACACGCACATACACACACAGACAGGAGCAAACACACTCAGAGAATCACAAACTCAGACACACCCACACAAACACATAGTGAAGCACATGTAGCCTGGCATCTCTGCATACACCATGTCAGGCCTCAAGAGGGCACAGGGTATATGATTCTCAGCAGCACTACAGGAGGCGGTGCCCATGAGCAAGGTGAAAAGAACAATGCTGATGATAAACAATGGCAATGAGGAGATAGAACTGTAGATCTCTTGGAGAAATCTCCAATCACCGTGATTCAATTAGAAACTACATCATCCTTCCCCTCTTGTCTTTGAATTGGTAGTGGGAGCACAAAGCCCAAAGCTACTGAGGAGGGTGTGCGGGACCCAATATCTCCATTTTATTGGACCTGTGGAGGAGAGGGCTTTGCAAATTGCCAGGACACCATCCACATACCATTGTGCTTTACAGCGAATCCCCCCTCGAAGTTACACATGGCATTGATGTTGAAGCAGTTAACTTGGGCTGTCTGGGGATTGGGTTTGTGGAGAGCTGTCATTTGGGATTGGCAGCTCTGTTCAGAATGGCTATGTGTAATTCCAAGCTATGAGAGTGTTTAACCAGTGAGGCAGTGAATGGCAGCAACTGGGTAACGATATCGCTTTGGAAGAACGTCATTCAGAAAGAAAATGTACTTCATGATCTCACCTCAGGAATACTTGTGAATCTCCCAGAGACCCCGGAGCTGCTGCACTGCCCTCCGGAGAGAATTCAGGACTCGGACACGAGGAGGAAGTAGATGTGTCCGAGGAAGCATAACCGGCATTATCACACTCAGCAGGATACAGGACTGAGACCCGCACTCCTGTGGTTACAAGTGTGGACCTAGAGTGGGGAGCTCTGGGTGATGAGCACGGCACCAGTGTACAGCAGGAGATATCAGCGGCAGAGCTTTATGTGCTCGTAATTGGCCTCACCATTCGAATCATCCCCCAGGGAAGGATATCAGCCATCCTTACCCGGTCTGACCAGCATCTGGCTCCGTGGTTTTCACTTTTCCCTGACATATTGTGGGTGGCATCCCATAAACCTTGTTCATGCTTGACATACCATTCAGACACAAGATGGATTTAATGTCGTATCTATGGTGTTTCGAAATTCCGCCCCTCCAGTCCATGTCTTGGGTCTCACTCTTGCAAGGCAGTAATCAACTGGTGGGATGAAGGATGAACTAGTCTGTGGCCAAAATGAAGTCTTACTGTGTCATCGGCGCCACCATGCCCTTAAATCTAGCTAAAGTTCTCTCTCCTAACATGTCCCCCTATACCCTGTGTCACCAGGTATGGACCTGGCCACATTGCTGCTACAGCCAGGTACACCATGTCATACCCACTATCACCCATGGAAATGTCTCTGCAGAAAAACAACTTGGACCACAGGTCCATCCGGATTTGGTCTGTGCATAACATTATCAAGGCCCTGTGTGAGGAGGAGATGGTGCATCCTGTTGGATGGTGCGCTCAGCAGACTGACAAAGCCGGTTGACAGAATTCCTCATCCCAGAACTTCCAAACAAGCTCCTAGAAATCATATTTGTCTGGTGGCCACCAAGGTCCTGTCTGTCACTCACTTGCTGCGTGTACCCATTGCCCTCATCATGGCCTTGGTGGGGAAAAGACGGCTGTCCAGCATCTTCTGCAGTTTCCCCTTGCAACGAAGCTCTATGGGCTGATCCCTGGAACACACACCGAGATAAATATCAGCAGCTGCTGCAGGGCCATGAATTCGTTGAAATAAATTTTTTTCTGAGCTGAGGCCTCTTGCTTTTCAGTTGAACGACGTAGTCCATGACCGTGTGTATCAGACTGGCACCTTTTCATGGTCCTGGACTACACACTACATAAGGGGAACAACTTGAAAAATTTACTTGTGCGAGCTCTGTGATCTGCTTTAGATCTTGGATCTTAACCATGGTGCAAACTTGACTATATCTGTTTCACTGGCACGTGGATTTTGCAAAGTTAGATACAGTTTGATATTCTGACTGTCACAGAGCAGCTGCACATTCAGAGACTGGGAGCCATTTCTGTTAATGGGGCAGACCACATTCTGTGTGGGACACTTATGGGAACTTGAGTGCAGTCAACCACATCCTGTACCTG
Source organism: Carcharodon carcharias (assembly GCF_017639515.1). Taxonomy (NCBI): domain Eukaryota; kingdom Metazoa; phylum Chordata; class Chondrichthyes; order Lamniformes; family Lamnidae; genus Carcharodon; species Carcharodon carcharias. The sequence goes on along the minus strand of NC_054484.1, from coordinate 115,790,108 downwards.
TGAAAACCCAGCAATGGAGGTAAACCCTGACACGCTATGTGCCTGAGATACTGCGTCAGTGTCGTCAGAGATGAACTGGCCCGCGTTGTAGGGAGGGCATTGGTCACAGTTTGGATACCACTGTATACAGTCACTTTCAGAACCTCATTGTTTAGTCATGAGACTTGGAAGTAATAGTTTGTGATAATATTAAGAGCAACAGGAAGCTTCAGTCTCAGTGACAGTGCGTGTCTCTGGAGTGACCTTTCCTGAAGGTCTTTGTGGAGAAAGGCACACAACTTCGCCGCAAACTCCCTGGGGAATCTTAGCCTACTCCTGCATTGTCTCTCACTCATGTCTTGGTAATTGACTCTGTTTCTGTACACACTTTGCAGTGGGAACTACATGACTCTCCGATGACTCATTCTTGCAGTCACTCAGCTTTGAACTTCCAACCACATATGTAGCCGTTCACCTAGTACACGATGTTCTTCATGCTGCTGCTGCTGTTCCTGAGACTTCCTGACTGGGAGGAGACCTGGTGTCACACACATGTCCAAGAAGAAAATTGTAAAATATTATTTGACGGTCGTTAGATTTAACGCAGTAGTGACCACTGTTGCCGTCTGCTATATGGATGGTGTGGCCTCAACTGACTCCTTGCTGTCCCTATATCGTCCTCCAGCAGAGCATTAGTGTACTTACAGCAAGCTCTGAATGCCCTGTGACTCAAATAGCTATTCAATATCCAAAATTTGATGGAAATAAATATAAATCAAAAAATATACCGAATCTAAAGTGATTCCAGACCAAATCCCTGTCTCTACCAGGACACAATAATCCAGCCTTGGGAACACACACACAAGATCTTTGAATGTAACAGGACAAGTTAAGAAAGCAGCTGATAAATAAAATAATGCAGCGTTCTTGGCTTTAAAGCAGACATACGTGAACAAAATGTAGGAAAGAATTCTTAGTTATAGACACAGTATTGGTTAGATCTCAGTGGGAGGGTATTTTCCAAATCTAATCATCAGACTTTGGGAAGAATGGAATGACGTGGTGAAGATTCAGAGCTAATTTATTTGAATGTTTCACAGGATCTGGAGAGATTGGAAATGCTGGGATTGCCACTGTAGAGCAGTTACGTCTAAGGCGAGATTAAATCTAGATTTCAGTTTCATGAATGTTTTGAAAAGAGTTGTTACGCTGAAAGTGGTTGAAGTGGCTGAAATTTCAGGAATAAGAAATCAGAGATATAAGGTCATTTTCAAAAGTTTATGGAATGCTTGTGCGGATAAAATTTTACAGGGGCCAGACCCCAAGTTCCCGTGGGTGGAGGGGATTGCAGAACCAAATGTAACACCCTGTGAATGGGATGGGGGCAGGCGGAAAGGGGGTTCTTTGTAAGACGCCTGGCCCGAGGACCTGGCAGCAGATCTGGAAGAAGTTTCATGTGGTCACACGGGTGGGTATTGTCAGTGAATTAATCTCCACATGGCAACTCCGAACCACAACAGCACCAACTTCTCACAGAGCTCAATGTACCGCACCCCCATCACACCCAACACAGTCCAAAACTATCACGGACATTCTGCCCTCTCTTGCCGGCAGGGTGACCTGACCCCTTAAACACAGGGAGCGGCAGAGGACCAGAGGGGAGCAGGTATATCTTTCTCCCCTGTGCTTGACGGAGGAGATGGCTCTTTGTATCATGGGAGCGGCTGTGACGGAGACTCGGGTATCACCGTGTGTATTCGGGAAGTTGCGATCTTCCTGCTGTATGTCCTTTCTGGACTCAGAGCTCACCCACATCCAGCTGTCTGGGATGATTCACAAGCTGCAGATGGTGGAACAATGGACATCTTGCTGTCTATCCCACCCACAAACCTATGACTCAATCCCCCACTTCTGATTTCCAACTTGGCAATGACAACCCAAAAATGGACTGGTCCCCACTGAAACAGAGAGGGAGAGAGAAAAGGGGCGAGACAGAGAGAGAGAGAGAGAGAGAGAGGCAGATGGGGTGGAAGGGAGAGAGGGAGGCTTGGAAAGATTGGGGAGATAGAAAAATGACACCACTGATGATGAAGCCCTGTCACTTGATCTGACATTCAGAGCCAGCAGCTCAGATAAATACGCTGTATGTAAAATAGAGAGGAGTGCAGATTCGGAATATGTATATGGTGAATCACCGAGCACCGATGGTCTGCAGACAGGCCAGGTGGAAATGATACTTTCTGTGCCCACTCAATGGAAGTTGTGATCACAAACGCGTTACGATATAGTGGGCCCAGTTGGGAACTTTGCTGGGGACATTGGAGGTGGACACTAACTCCATTACAGCACTAGCTAACCCAGCTGTGAAGCAGTATCTGGTGAGCATTGTCTCAACAACCCCTTAAGTAAAGGCCAAATCTATCCATAATCTCATCGCCGCAGTGGGAGCACAGACAGCGCTCATGAGATCCATGCTTGCTGCTCTTCAGGTCCATACTGCTGTCATCATGGCTGTGGATCACAGTTCTAAAAATAACATGATATGCTGATTCCCTCAGCTGTTCAGCAACCTGTACTTCAGCAGGTAACAAGGATAGCTGAGGAACCGGCCCTTGGGAGCGACAGTGCCACCATGGAACATGAACCTGCTGTCCTCTCTCAGGTCGACAGCATTTGGTCTGCCTTCAATGCCACTCAAACAATGTCCTTGTTGTAACCCCCATCTGCCAGTCTGCTGCTGCCCATGTCGAGGTGGTGCAGTCCCAATCTGAGCCCACAAGCCCCAGAGCTGCTCGAGGCTGTCCAGCAAGTCTAACTGCAGCCTCCCCCAGTGAAAGTCAGCTGCCTTCCACCAGCCATGCTGTCCCCACTGGAGAAGCACGGTGTAGGACCACTACGTAAGTCGAGGGAATATTCAGGGCAGGCAACAATCGAACACAGATGTGTGAATAGTTCAGTTTTGCCTCTATAATTGGATGCGTTGTTGGATAAAGAAGTTAATAAACAAGTTTGTGCTGCTAATATTTTGATTACAGAATGGTGACCAAGGGGAAGTTGTGATGGGATTTCTCTGATGGTTGTAACAGTGGGGAATGGTGGGATAAGGAAGTTGTCCAATGGGAATCAGAGTCTTATGAGGCACACTCCGACAGCCTGTCTGGGTCTAAGACACCCATAAAATCTGTCTATTCCTCCTCCTTCTCCTGAGGTATCCTCTGGATTCCTTGTGACATTGTGTATGCCCTTATGATAGTGTTGATATTGTAAACATCCCAGCTGATGTTGCAAATGATCAAGCCGAATCGCAGGCTGGAAGGCAGCTGGAGAGACCCTAATGCTTACATTCTTTGTTTAGGTACCTGGTGAGGAGCAACTGAACAGAATCACTGAGGACAGCTAATGAAGTTTTAACAAAAAAATAATATTGAACAAGGCAAGATGAAATATATTACAATGCTCAATCTCCTGCAAATATTAGATAGATGGATTAGATAGATGGATTAGATAGATGGATTAGATAGATGGATTTGTAAGGATTACACAAGTTACATACGCATTCTAACAATCTAATCTTCACAGTAGGCACACAGTCCCCATAAGCCAAGTGGAGACCTGAACTCAGAGACAACACACTGAATACAAGTGACAACATTAACTAAAAAAAAACCAAGGGATCTGTTTTCAACCCCTCCCCGTTGCTTGTTCCCCCATGAGACAACTGGTAGCACAAAACCCCAAATTTCACATGAGGCTTTCCAATGCCCACTCTGCAGGCACCATCTTTTTAATTGTCTCTCACACTGACCCTTTCTCTCTGGCGCCTTCCACATGGGTCCCCTCCAGGGTTTTATCTTCCCTGCCAATGCTCCTCTTTCCTGTGCCATTACATTCATTCAAGCTGTCTTCTATTTGCTCTTCCTCAAACATCAACAGTACTGCTGCTTCACACTCCAATAGCCAAGTGCTATTTGTTTATTTGGAACTTATCAGCTTCTCACAAGCCTTCATGTAATATTAAATTTGTGTCCTTCAGATTTGACTTGTATTTTGATTTGGATCTTGGAGCCTTCTACTCTGCTCCTTATTCTTCAATTCATTTAACACCCATTTTGCAGGTTCCTTATTCTTCCTTTGACCAGAATGTCTTCTTGGGTCTTTGTCCATATTCTGTCTCACACTTTCTGCATTGGGGCCTATTGGTCCTTTTGGGAAAATGAGACTCTGTAATTCCCTCTCCCCTGAATGCAGTCTCTCTTGGCAGCTGTCTTCAGAGTGAACTGAAACTGCTGGGTTTTTTTGGGCGGGAATAGGCAGGGGCAGGCGGGGTCTTGGGCTGCCTGTATGAAACTCTGATGCTCGGCAACAACACCGTTTTTTTCCTGCTCTTGTTTGCTTTAAATTCACAGAACCTTCAAATTCATTAGGTATGAAAACAGTTTTTAGAGAGAAACTAAATTCTAAATTCGCATTAACTTAACACAGATAAAGAGACACAAATCAAACTTAAACTTTAAAGCTAAAAGTCATTTCTGACACCAACAAGGGTGTAGTGCATGATGCAGGAGGACTTGCAGCTGAATTTGAATGTAGGGACGTTACTGCCAGTAGCAATGAATCTGACAGTCACCGTCACTCCTTTGCTAAGGCTCTCTCCAGTTGGCCACTGTAAAAATAAGAGGCATCAACGATTCTATAGTGCATCACTGCGTAACACAATTGACAGCTTCCTTATTTGTTTCTACTTGCTAACAGTGTAAAGGGTGCAGCAGGGCACGTTGAACGTGAACACCTCCTCCAGCGTGTAGTGGATGGTTCATTCCGCGTGGTTCAAGAATCAGAAGCATTGCTTCATCACATCAATGGTGTGTGCCACGATGTTGCTGGTTGCTCCATTGCTCGGGGTTTGCTTGTGTTAATTTCACGTGGTTGCTGGCGATGGGGAATAATGAGGTTGTGTATATTTAGAGCCATGTGTTGAGGGGGCGACCTCGATCTCCAAGAGGCCAAACCTTGGTTCTGAAAGAGGTTTGAAGTTGCTGCCAATGGCTGCTTACTTCACTATGATGGTATTGTGGCTGCTACCAGGATAGTGAACATACAGCAACATGATGAGCTTTACATCGGCACATGGATGCAGCACATTAGGTAATTCACCACTACATTCTCAAGGGAAACTAGACAGTGATGCCCACATCGATGAAGGGACTAAATTTAGAAAAATAATGGAGTTAGAGGTATTTCAGTTCCTGGACCTATGACATGGGGGCTCATTGGGGCCACGTACCCTATCAGGAAACCCTCTGTCCTGGGTAAACAATGGGATCTCCCATTGTGCCTCACCCTGCTGAGGGGCAAGATGATATATTCGCCTCACCCAGGATAGATGGTCTCCTTCTCCTGGTGGAAGCATCGACGGACAGCAATGAGAGTTGATGGATATGTTATCCACTCCTGTTTCGCATCCACAGAAGTTCAATGGAACTCTCACCTTAACTGCCAATGTCATCACCGTCCTCTCCCTCGTGTGAGGCTGGAATTCATGTTGAAGGAGGTGATACAGCTCTGTGACCAGCCCTTGTTGAATCAGAGTCGCTTCAACGTCTTTTCCTGGATTAGGCGCAGCTTGGTAAAGCATTCTCAGAAAACCTGGTGTATATGGCAGAGCCCCCCTCGCGCTTCCACTTTACTGTACTTCCTCCCTCTAAAGCCTCTGCCACAACTGTTGATTATGTTTAAGTCACAGATGTTTTGTAACTACCGGTCGTATAAATCATCCAGTGTAGGATAACTTAATCATCTATGCAACATGAATATATGCATCAGCTCACAACATCAACCCGTGGAAAAATCTACCACAGCACCAGCACTAAATTCCCAATCACATAAGTCATTCTGAGCCCCACAGCTGCAAGTGATATGCCGGGATTCCTTTAAAGAGCGCTAGAGGTGGGTGGGGAGCGGAGTTCCTCTTCTTACTGCACATGTGTTCAGTTGAGACTGACGAACACAGGCGTTCCATGGACTGACACACACCAAGCCACAAAATGTGTCATACCTGCTGAAAGTGCCTCTCCAACTTGAAGCATCATGTGGGAGACTGTGGGAGGTGAATGACAGTGCGGGCTGCACCATTTCATGGTTTGAGCAACATTAATCTGGCACCAATGAAAGTAACACTCTTCAAAAACCAGAATCATATTTGTCAGGCAGATATTGAGTGGAACATAATAACTTAAAAATTAAACTGAATGAAACTGAAATGTAAACAGCTTGCAGGGATGAGGGAAAATGAAAGACAGTTTGGGATGATTCGGAGTAGTGATGCTGTTGGTAGAGCAAATCATAAGATTAATAATAATACATTTAAGGTGCTACCAGAGCAGGAATCAATGCAGGTCAGTGAGGACAGGGATGATGGCTGAATGGGATTTGTTGTGAGTTAGAACATGGGAGGAGAGTGTGGGGTGACATGGGTTTTATGATTGTCGGTAACTGAGAGTGTGAGCACGATAACATTGAAATAATCGAGACTGGGATGTGGAACAGCTGATGGTTTACTCAGCAGCCGGGCTGAGGTGGGGCGTTGATGAGTGATAATTTGGAGGTGGAAGGGGGCAAGATTGTGAATGGAGAGAATAGGGGGTCAGCAGTCAGCTCAGGTTCAAATGGATCACTCATGGTGTGAACAGACTGATTCTACCTCCAATATAGACCAGGGCGCTTCGTACATTCAGTAGCTCGGTAGCAGAGTTTCTGAGAAAAAGTGAAAACAAGAGAATCTTTCTTCCCAAAGTTCAAACGACAAAATATAATAACAAAGTTAAATGTGGTTTATAATATAAATAACTGGACAGAGAAACTTACCAGGGACACCGACAAAAGCCAGGAAAGGATAATAACCTGCTTGAATAACCAGAAGACAGAAATATATGCGTTTAGCTAATGAAAACCAATCATAATTTTTATAAAGCATGTCCAACTCCCAGGAGATACTCTTGTACAGTCTTGTAACATTCCAATCTATTGTTGTCAGATTCTGATCCATAGTTGTAACATTCCAGTTTAATGTTCTCAGATTCTGATCTCCCTCCCTACAGAACCGTTGATCTCAGTCGGTGTTGGAGGTGATGCTCCTGCTGACACTATGGGAGAACACATTGACAGAAGTCCCTTATTAATAGAAGTGAGAAAGCCGGCAGTGGCACAATTAGGATCCATGAAGAGTGACATTAATGACAGTGACTGAACAAACATGTAAACTTAACCCCTTTCAATCCAATATGTACACATCACAAAAAAGTAGAAGATGTAACTGGTCTTGGTGGGATACATGATGGTTGCTGAGGGAATGTTTGGGGGAGAAAGCAAAAGCTATGACCATAAAATTCTCCCATCCTTGGATTTGGGATTGGTGCCAGAGCACTGAGGGTTTCTAAATGTCCCACCACCCTTTTAACAAGAGAGTGATAGGTTCTGCAAATACAGAACAGGGTAATGTAGATGATGGCAAAATTTCCAGACCACATGATCGTGGACAGATATACCTGATGCTTTGTAAGAAAATCAGGTTTATAAATGATCAGAAGCGGTAGTGTCAATTGGAAGTTATATATGATTAATTTAAAGTAGGACTTTGTTTAAGTAACAAGAATGTAAATGAGGGAAGTGAGCTTGATACCTTTGAAGAATGTTTGATCAAGTGTCTTGTAATGGAGTCATAATAGAAACTGAGCCCCATTGTTGAAAGGGGCAGCAACAGTGTGGATGTAAGACTGGCGATGAGACAGAACACAGAGAGAAATGCTGCGTTTCCGGAGGGATGTCTTCACTAAGGGGCAGTGTGAGATTCTGAAGAAACTTCCACACATTTGACAGGTGGGGCATATCTCTATACAGCTCACACAGATTGATTTATCATCCATATTAAACAGTGAAACAATGATTACATTTCAGGTGTCTCAGAGTGGGACCACTTCTTTCCATAATTTTATGAAACAATATCAGAGATCTTCAACAAGAACAACAATACTGTTGTTGTCACACCCCTCTGTATGCCAGTGAGACTTGCTTCACCTACCAAAGGAACCTCGGGGTGTTGGAGAATATTCCACCAGCGATGTCTCCAAAGGACACCCAAAGTCAAGTGAGAAGACAGGTGTACAAAGCCCAGCATCCTCGCTGAAAGCAATTCCTCCAGTATCACAACCCCGAACATGTGAAATCATCTCCACTGGTCTGGACAATGCACTCACGTGCCAAGCAATCAGTTTCTGAAGCAGATCCTCTTTTCACAACTTGAAGATGACACCTAATCTCAAGATGTCCTTGCAGAAAAAAAGTGTTGTATGGACATTCTGACAGCCATAGTGGAAAGAGGGTGAACCAAAATCCGAGTACAAGATGAAGTTTCCCCTTCCAACAGACTGAAGCACAGTCAGAGAATGATCAGTCAACTCCTGGCCTCATTACTGCTTTGGATTAAACATGAACAAAGTAGCTGAGATCCCGAGGTGAGTGGAGAGTGACCACCCTTGACATCGAGGCTGCATTTGACCAAGTGTGGCGCCAAGGAGCCCCAACAATTTTGTAGTCAGTGGGAATCAAAAGGCACAAAGGAAGATGATGGAAGATGGTCATAGTTGTTGGAGTTCAGTCATTGCAGCTCCAAGACATCACTGCAGGAGTTCCTCGGGGCATTTTGCTCAGCATTACCATCTTCAGCTGGTTCATTAATGACCTTCGTTCCATCATCAAGTCAAAAATGGCAGTTCTGGCTGATCATTGGGCAAGCTTGGCCTAAATAGACAAGTGGTTATGGTACTGGGTTTGTAACCCCAAGATCAAGAGTTCATTTTCTTAACAATCTCGTGGAGGCAACTGTGGATTCAGTTTGTTCCCTGATACTGAGGAGAGAAGGTGTGTGGTGTTGGTGTTGCTGCTCCTCAGTGTTTCAACTGTTTCTGCTGCTGCCTTTGGGGTTGTTGCTTCTGCTGTGTGCTGCTGCTGCTTCTGCTGCTGCTCCTCCAGTGCTGCCAAAGGAGAGAGAGGGAGAGAAGAGAACAGTTGCTACTGTTGCTACAGGACAGGAAGGCCAGGAGGCCAGGACTGAGTTAAAAAACAACATCCTAGGTGGGTGTCTGAACTGTGTATTTTTGTTTAAGGTGGGGGCAATTAAGGACTGTGTTTTTGTAGGGGGAGGCAAGAAGACTGCCAGAGGAGTTGGGGAAGGAAGAGAGGGAGGGTGTGTGTGTGTGCTGAAACCATCTTTCTGCCACCCCTCCCCCCAACCCAGCCCTTTTCCCAGTAAGGCCAGCAATAGCTGGTGAAGACATCGCCTCCCCCTGCCTGAAGAACATCAGGCCCCCACCCACCGTCCATCCACCATCGAGGACACCCACCAGGACATTTACCTCTTTCCCTCCTGTGCCTCCCTGTCTTTTACTCCTCTCCCTCCTCTCCTCTCCTGCCTAAAAGAGGGGAGGTTGTTTCTACCTCTCTCCCCCACCCCCTTTCCTCCCTATATTTCTAAAAAAAAAATAAAAAGAAAAAAAAACAAAATGGCCAATCCTTCCCAGGGTGGGCGTGGCTCTGGCCCTAAGGCCAATTCACCATCACCTGTGGCCGGGCCCTCGAGGGCTAATGTGGAGGCGGTTTTGTCACCGGTGGCAGGGCCTCAAAAAAAGAAAACCTATGCGGGGGTGGTTGCTTCTGCGGCTCCAGCTGCTCCCGCTGCCCTGTCACCTTTCCGCCTCCTCACCAGGGCCCTTGGGGTAAAGAGCTATGCTCACCCTGAAATGACAATAGAGGCCTGCTTAAAGGCTATGGCTGGGGTCGTCGGCCCCTCAGCCATTATCGCGGCCTCTAAAATGTATGGGAAGGCCATATTCTTCTTGAGGTCCGAGCGGGCGGTGCACCTCGCCCTGCAAAAAGGACTCACTGTGGGCGGGACTTTTCTGGCGGTGGACCCCCTTGAGGCCACCGCCCAGAGAATTATTATTTCGAACATCCCGCCTTTTCTATCCAGTGAGCTCCTCCTCCCCCACCTTAATAAATTGGGGGAGGTCAGGTCGGGGGTTGCACCAATCCCGCTCGGCCTCAAAGACTCGGCCCTCCGCCATGTGTACTCCTTCCGGCGCCAGGTATTTGTCCGCTTGGCCCAGGAGGAGTGCCTGGAGGGGGCCTTCGTTATCAATTTTGAGGGGACCGCCTATCGGGTCTTCTGGACCGTGGAGGGCGTGCGGTGCCATGCTTGTAAGGAGGCGGGGCACGTGAGGAAGAACTGCCCCGCCTCCAAGGCTACGAGCCCCACCCAAGCGGCCACGGCTGGCACCGCCCCTCCTCCCCCCGCCACCACTCCAACTCCCTCCCCGCAAGGGGAAGCGACGCCGGCGGCCACTGCCATCTCGGCTGCCGGTGAGGCGGGGGGAGAGCCCCCGCGCCGTAAGAAGGCGCGGAGGAAGACCCGCAACCTGGAGGCGGCCCCTGAAACGCCCCAAACCCCCAAACACCTGCAAGCACCGGCTCGGGGGAAAAAACATCATCCGGCCCCGGCGTCATGTCCGCGTGTGCTCCCGGGTCCGTGGGAGCTAAGGCGCCGAGTGCTGGGCCCGGCGTCGTCCCTGCGCGTGCTCCCGGGGCCGGCGGGGAAAAGATGCGGGACCCCGAGCCGGGGAATCAAACACCCAAAACCCAGAGGGTGGAGTGTCCGGGAGGGCTGGACAAGGAGGAGGGGGCCTCGGAAATGGAGGTCTCCCTAGCCCCCAGCCTGACCCGGAAGAGACGTCACGCTTCGGAGGAGGAGGTGGGTGATGCCCAAACTGAAGAAGTTGGGTGTGTCCCTTCCCCCGATGAAGAGGTGGTGGCGTCTCCACCAAGTAAAATCTCGCCCTGTCCTCTGGGGGAACTCAAAACCCCTGCACCGACTCCCACCACTGTTACCCCTGTCAACCTGCTGCAGTCCCCTGAACAGGGCCCCTCGGGGGTCACTGAAGGCACCTCCCTTGAGGTGGTGCCCCACTTGGGAACCCTCGATACCCCCGAGGTACCTTCTGGCTCGTCGGGGGACTGTTGCTTTCAAAATTTAAAAAATGTTAACGGGTCATTGGGTGGCGGCGAAAAGGAAGGCCTTCCCACTCCATCCCAAACCTTAGCACCGGGCGTCCTAGTTTTGGGTCAGGAGCTTGTCCTGAGCTCCCCGGACGACCCGGTGCCGGGAGGAGAGCGGGCATCAGAACTGCCGCTGCCCTCTGACCCAAAACGTTTAGAGGAGACCAGAGAGGACCCCTCTGGCCTTGATCCTGGGGGTGGGATCGAGGTACAGGTGGGGCCAGCTGGCAGCTCCGACTCAGCCCCCGTACTCAATGCGGGGGAGGGCTCGGAAGCTGGAGGCGACGACCCGGAGGAGGACGGGGTGTCCGTGGTGAGCGCTGGAGATTACGCTGAGTCGCTCTCAAGCGAGGCGGTGGATCCCCTGGTGCCCTCCACTGACTCCCCCCTCATCCCCCCAAGGGAACTCCGGGACTTTTTGGCGAGTCATCGCGGTCGCCGAGACAGGGTTCAGTTGGCCTTGGACCGGTGGCATTCTTTTCCGCTGGTGTTCTGGTCCACTCGCGAGGCTCTCAAGTCTCCTGAGTTGGATAGGAACGCGCGGCGGAGGGTCCAAACGTTTCTCGCTGGGCTCCTGAAGGAGAGGAAGGACTAAAAAGTCCTCTTCTTCTTTTTAATGACTTAAGGTGAAGGTTTGATGTACCTTTGACAATGAAGACGACTATAGCCAGCCTCAACATCCGCGGCAGCAGGGCCGCACAGCGCAGGTTCCAGAACTTCTCGGTCCTCAGGGACGGGAAGTATGCGTTGTGCTTCCTGCAAGAAACCCAGACCGTTCCGGGAGACGAAGCCACGTGGCTCCTGGAGTGGCGAGGGGGGGTCTACATGAGTCACCTAGCCTCCAATTCTGGCGGGGTGGCTATCTTGTTGGCCCCGCATTTTCAGCCGGAGATCTTGGGGGTCAAGGAGCCGGTGCCAGGCCGGTTGCTGCACCTGACTGTGCGTCTGGGGGGGGCGGTGCTTCACTTTGTGAATGTGTACGCTCCCCTGGGCACGCAGCAGCAAGCGAGCTTCTTTGAAGAAGTGTCCACTCATCTCGGCTCCATCGACGCTGGCGAGTGCATCGTCCTCGGGGGGGATTTCAATTGCACCCTCGGGGTCCGGGACCGTCACGGTACCCCGCACTGCACGCGAGGTGTGAGTAAGTTGCGGGACCTGGTCAGGTCCTTCGACTTAGTGGACGTCTGGCGAAATCTCCATCCTGACTCCAGCGTGTTCACCTTTGTGTCACCTGGAGTCGGAGCGTCCAGACTCGACCGCCTTTACGTTTCGAAGGCGTACGTGTCCTGCGTTCCGGCTGCTTCTATACAGCAGGTTCCGTGCACGGACCACCGTCTGGTGTGGGCGGAGCTCACTTCGTTCTGCGCTCGGACGGGGTCCGCGTACTGGCATTTTAATAACCTGTTGTTGGAAGACCAGCGGTTCCTGGACTCGTTCCGTCGCTTCTGGGCCGGCTGGAGAAGGAAGCGGGGAGGCTTCCCCTCCTTGAGGCTATGGTGGGACGTGGGCAAGACTCACGTCCGAGTTTTCTGTCAAGAGTACGTGAAGGGGTCGACAAAGAGACGCAAATCCAGGGTCGAGGAGTTGGAGAAGGAGGTGCTCGACCTGGAGGCACGTCTCCGTCAGCCCGACGCGGACCCGGCCCTGCGGTCAGTGTACGATGAGAAGAAGGGCGCGCTGCGGGACCTGCAACTGGTCGGGTCTCGGGGCGCGTTCGTGAGGTCGCGGATCTGTTTCCTTAAGGAGATGGACCGTGGCTCTCCCTTCTTCTACTCACTGGAAAAAAGGCACGGGGTCCGTAAGCAGCTCTTTACGCTGCTGGCCGACGACGGATCCCTTGTCTCGGATCCGGAGGGCATCAGGGCCATTGCCCGAGATTACTACACTGCCCTGTTCTCTCCGGATCCGTCCAGTGAGGAAGCTTGCAGAGTTTTGTGGGAGGACCTGCCGCAGGTCGGCCCGGAGTGCGCCGGAAAGCTCGACTCCCCTATAAGTCTGGGGGAGCTGACCGGCGCACTCGACGGTCTTTCTAGGGGCAAAACCCCGGGACTAGACGGGCTGACCGTGGAGTTCTTCAGGGCGTTCTGGGACGTCTTGGGGAGCGACTTCGCGGGGGTCCTGGGGGAGAGCATTGCTACCGGGGAGATGCCCCTTTCGTGGCGCAGGGCCGTGATTGCCCTGCTGCCGAAGAAGGGGGATCTCCGCCTTCTTAAAAACTGGCGCCCGGTCTCCCTCCTCAGCACGGACTACAAAATCTTCGCCCGAGCCATGTCTTCTCGGCTCGGCACCGTGCTGGACCACATGATCCACCCTGACCAGTCCTACACCGTCCCGGACCGAACCATTTATGAAAACATCCATCTGGTCCGGGACATCATCCACCATTCCCAGAGGGCTGGTCTGTCGAGCGCCTTCCTGTCTCTCGATCAGGAGAAGGCGTTCGACAGGGTGGATCACGAATACTTACTCGGAACTCTGCGAGCTTTCGGGTTCGGGACGCATTTTGTCGCCCGGATCCGACTTCTGTACACCGCCGCGGAGTGTCTAGTGAAGGTTAACGGGTCCCTGATGACGCCCCTTCGCTTTGGGAGAGGGGTACGTCAGGGCTGCCCCCTGTCTGGCCAGTTGTATTCTATCTGCGTGGAGCCTTTCCTGCGCCTCTTGCGGAGGAGGTTGTTGGGATTGGTTCTGCGCGGGCCGGGCATCGGGGTGGTCCTTTCGGCTTACGCCGATGACGTGCTCCTTATGGTTAGTGACCCGGCTGACCTGCGGAGGATGCGTGAGTGCCAGGAGGTCTACTCTGCCGCTTCTTCTGCCAGGATCAACTGGGGTAAATGTTCTGGACTCCTGGTCGGTCAGTGGAAGATGGATCCCCTACCCGAGGAGATCAGGCCTTTCACCTGGAGCAGGACCAGCCTCCTCTACCTGGGGGTCCATCTCTGCCCCGCTGAGGAATCCTGGCCGGCAAACTGGCAGGAACTGGAGACGAAAGTCACCGCTCGCCTGCGGCGCTGGACAGGACTGCTCCGAGTGCTATCTTACCGAGGTCGAGTTCTGGTCATAAACCAGCTGATCGCCGCCATGTTGTGGTATCGGCTGGTCACTTTGACCCCTCCCCCGGACTTTGTCACAAGAATCCAGAGATTGTTAGTCGACTTCTTCTGGGACAAAAGATTGCACTGGGTCGCTGCCGAGGTTCTGAGTCTCCCGCTTAGGGAGGGTGGTCAGGCGCTAGTGTGCCTACGCACACAGGTGGCGACTTTCCGCCTTCAGACCCTGCAGCGATACCTCTACGTCGAGCCTCCTCCTAGATGGTGTGCCCTGATGACGTATTTCTTCCGTCAGGTGCACGGCCTGAATTATGACGTGCAGCTCCTGTTTATAGAACAGCTGGGCCTCGGTGGCTCCTTGCAGGCGTTGCCCGTCTTTTACCAGGACCTGATCAAAGTCTGGAAAGTGGTCGCCTCGCGACGCAGCTCTCCCCCGTCAGGAGTAGCGGCTATCGTCAGAGAGCCGCTGCTCAGGAATCCGCCCCTCCGTCCTTTTCAGTGGTTGGCGGAGAGGAGGGCTGTGGCCGCAGGGGTGACCAAGATCGGGGACGTGCTGCGTGGCAGAGGACTGGGCTGGATGCTCCCGCAGGAGTTGGCGCGACGCGCGTCTGTGAGTGTCCAGGTCGCAGCCGATGCCATCCAAGACCTGAGAACGGTCGTGCTCGGACCCGACGTTATTTTGGGTCTTGAGGTGGCCCAGGTGCGCGGTGGTCTTCCGTCTGAGCGTTCCCCTGTTCGGACAGAATTCCACATTGGCCCCAAGCCCCGAACCCTCCCTCGGGTGCTGGTGCCCCTCAATATGAGCCGCCTCGGGGACATGCCCTCCGTGCCTTTTGGCACGGCAAAGAGGGGCTTTTTGTACGGACTGCTGCTGCACACCTTCCATTTTCTCGCCCTTGTCCGTCGCCCGGACTCGCCCTGGTGTGCCTTGTTGCCATCCAGTGGCGGAGGCCCCCGATGGGAGGCCCTCTACGGAGGTGTCCTCCCCCTTTCTATCGGGGACCTGGGTTGGAGGGTGTTGCATGCAGCATTCCCTTATAATAAGAGGATGCATTGGTTCACGGACTCTCAGGACACATGCCCTTTTTGCGGTCTTGTGGAGTCCGTGGACCATGTTTACATAGGGTGTTGTAGGCT
Organism: Carcharodon carcharias; assembly: GCF_017639515.1. Classification (NCBI taxonomy): domain Eukaryota; kingdom Metazoa; phylum Chordata; class Chondrichthyes; order Lamniformes; family Lamnidae; genus Carcharodon; species Carcharodon carcharias. The sequence continues at coordinate 115,774,836 of NC_054484.1, read as the reverse complement.
GCACTCCCTTTTTAGTTATTTGAAAAACCTTTTATTGATGTTTTGTTTGCACTTCAGCCCCACGCTCCTGATCTATGGGCACCCGGTGCGGAAGGGGGTCGGGAAGGAGGAGGACCTCCTCGTGAACCTGCTCCTGGGCCTGGCCAAGTTGGCCATTAACAGGTCCAGGCAGCGGGCGATCGACGGGGGAGTCCCGCCCGATTGTTGTCCCTCTTCCGCGGCTACGTTCGCTGCCGGATGTCCCTGGAGAAGGAGCACGCGGTGTCTGCTGGCACTCTCGAGGCCTTCCGTGCTCGGTGGGCACCGCGGGGACTGGGGTGTTTTGTTGACCCCTTTAATCACATTTTGATTTAAAGTTTGTAAGTTTCCTTTAAACTTTGTTCTTGGTTTTACAGCTGACCTGAATTAGGGGCTGTGCCTGATTTATCCCAATTTTGTTGATTTGGTTTTCATTTAAAAGATTATCAAGAGTTCATTTTCTTAACAATCTCGTGGAGGCAATTGTGGATTCAGTTGGTTCCCTGATACTGAGGAGAGAAGGTGTGTGGTGTTGGTGTTGCTGCTCCTCAGTGTTTCAACTGTTTCTGCTGCTGCCTTTGGGGTTGTTGCTTCTGATGTGTGCTGCTGCTGGACCTGCACTCGAGGGTGTTTGCTGCTGCTGCTGCTCCTGCACTCGAGGGTGTTTGTTTCTGCTGCTGGACCTGCACTCGAGGGTGTTTGCTGCTGCTGCTGCTGCTGCTGCTGGACCTGCCCGTGTTGAGCAAAAGGAGAGAGAGGGAGAGAAGAAGAACAGCTTCTGTTGTTACAGGACAGGAAGGCCAGGACTGTGTCTAAAAACAACATCCTAGGTGGGTGTCCAACGTTATTGTTTGTTTAAGGTGGGGGAAATAAAGGACTGTGTTTTGTAGGGGGAGGCAAGAAGACTGCCAGAGGGTTTGGGGAAGGAAGAGAGGGATGGTGTGTGTGTGTGCTGAAACCATCTTTCTGCCACCCCTCCCCCCAACCCAGCCCTTTTCCCAGTAAGGCCAGCAATAGCTGGTGAAGACATCGCCTCCCCCTGCCTGAAGAACATCAGGCCCCCACCCACCGTCCATCCACCATCGAGGACTCCCACCTGGACATTTACCTCTTTCCCTCCTGTGCCTCCCTGTCTTTTACTCCTCTCCCTCCTCTCCTCTCCTGCCTAAAAGAGGGGAGGTTGTTTCTACCTCTCTCCCCCACCCCCTTTCCTCAAAGAAAATGGCCAATCCTTCCCAGGGTGGGCGTGGCTCTGGCCCTAAGGCCAATTCACCATCTCCTGTGGCCGGGCCCTCGAGGGCTAATGTGGAGGCGGTTTTGTCACCGGTGGCAGGGCCTCAAAAAAAGAAAACCTATGCGGGGGTGGTTGCTTCTGCAGCTCCAGCTGCTCCCGCTGCCCTGTCACCTTTCCGCCTCCTCACCAGGGCCCTTGGGGTAAAGAGCTATGCTCACCCTGAAATGACAATAGAGGCCTGCGTAAAGGCTATGGCTGGGGTCGTCGGCCCCTCAGCCATTGTCGCGGCCTCTAAAATGTATGGGAAGGCCATATTCTTCTTGAGGTCCGAGCGGGCGGTGCACCTCGCCCTGCAAAAAGGACTCACCGTGGGCGGGACTTTTCTGGCGGTGGACCCCCTTGAGGCCACCGCCCAGAGAATTATTATTTCGAACGTCCCACCTATTCAATCCAGTGAGCTCCTCCTCCCCCACCTTAATAAATTGGGGGAGGTCAGGTCGGGGGTTGCACCAATCCCGCTCGGCCTCAAAGACTCGGCCCTCCGCCATGTGTACTCCTTCCGGCGCCAGGTATTTGTCCGCTTGGCCCAGGAGGAGTGCCTGGAGGGGACCTTCATTATCAATTTTGAGGGGACCGCCTATCGGGTCTTCTGGACCGTGGAGGGCGTGCGGTGCCATGCTTGTAAGGAGGCGGGGCACGTGAGGAAGAACTGCCCCCGCCTCCAAGGCCACGAGCCCCACCCAAGCGGCCGCGGCTGGCACCGCCCCTCCTCCCCCCGCCACCACTCCATCTCCCTCCCCGCAAGGGGAAGCGACGCCGGCGGCCACTGCCATCTCGGCTGCCGGTGAGGTGGGGGGAGAGCCCCCGCGCCGTAAGAAGGCGCGGAGGAAGACCCGCAACCTGGAGGCGGCCCCTGAAATGCCCCAAAACCCCCAAACACCTGCAAGCACCGGCTCGGGGGAAAAGACATCATCCGGCCCCGGCGTCGTGTCCGCGTGTGCTCCCGGGCCCGTGGGCGCTAAGGCGCCGAGTGCTGGGCCCGGCGTCGTCCCTGCGCGTGCTCCCGGGGCCAGTGGGGAAAAGACGCGGGACCCCGAGCCGGGGAATCTAACACCCAAAACCCAGAGGGTGGAGTGTCCGGGAGGGCTGGACAAGGAGGAGGGGGCCTCGGAAATGGAGGTCTCCCTAGCCCCCAGCCTGACCCGGAAGAGACGTCACGCTTCAGAGGAGGAGGTGGGTGATGCCCAAACTGAAGAAGTTGGGTGTGTCCCTTCCCCCGATGAAGAGGTGGTGGCGTCTCCACCAAGTAAAATCTCGCCCTGTCCTCTGGGGGAACTCAAAACCCCTGCACCGACTCCCACCACTGTTACCCCCGTCAACCTGCTGCAGTCCCCTGAACAGGGCCCCTCGGGGGTCACTGAAGGCACCTCCCTTGAGGTGGTGCCCGACTCAGGAACCCTCGATACCCCCGAGGTACCTTCTGGCTCGTCGGGGGACTGTAGCTTTCAAAATTTAAATGTTAACGGGTCATTGGGTGGCGGCGAAAAGGAGGGCCTTCCCACTCCCTCCCAAACCTTAGCACCGGGCGTCCTATGTTTAGGTCAGGAGCTTGTCCTGAGCTCCCCGGACGACCCGGTGCCGGGAGGAGAGCGGGCATCAGAACTGCCGCTGCCCTCTGACCCAAAACGTTTAGAGGAGACCAGAGAGGACCCCTCTGGCCTTGATCCTGGGGGTGGGATCGAGGTACAGGTGGGGCCAGCTGGCAGCTCCGACTCAGCCCCCGTACTCAATGCGGGGGAGGGCTCGGAAGCTGGAGGCGACGACCTGGAGGAGGACGGGGTGTCCGTGGTGAGCGCTGGAGATTACGCTGAGTCGCTCTCAAGCGAGGCGGTGGATCCCCTGGTGCCCTCCACTGACTCCCCCCTCATCCCCCCAAGGGAACTCCGGGACTTTTTGGCGAGTCATCGCGGTCGCCGAGACAGGGTTCAGTTGGCCTTGGACCGGTGGCATTCTTTTCCGCTGGTGTTCTGGTCCACTCGCGAGGCTCTCAAGTCTCCTGAGTTGGATAGGAACGCGCGGCGGAGGGTCCAAACATTTCTCGCTGGGCTCCTGAAGGAGAGGAAGGACTAAAAAGTCCTCTTCTTCTTTTTAATGACTTAAGGTGAATGTTTGATGTACCTTTGACAATGAAGACGACTATAGCCAGCCTCAACATCCGCGGCAGCAGGGGCGCACAGCGCAGGTTCCAGAACTTCTCGGTCCTCAGGGACGGGAAGTATGCGTTGTGCTTCCTGCAAGAAACCCATACCGTTCCGGGAGACGAAGCCACGTGGCTCCTGGAGTGGCGAGGGGGGGTCTACATGAGTCACCTAGCCTCCAATTCTGGCGGGGTGGCTATCTTGTTGGGCCCGCATTTTCAGCCAGAGATCTTGGGGGTCAAGGAGCCGGTGCCAGGCCGGTTGCTGCTCCTGACTGTGCGTCTGGGGGGGGCGGTGCTTCACTTTGTGAATGTGTACGCTCCCCTGGGCACGCAGCAGCAAGCGAGCTTCTTTGAAGAAGTGTCCACTCATCTCGGCTCCATCGACGCTGGCGAGTGCATCGTCCTCGGGGGGGATTTCAATTGCACCCTCGGGGTCCGGGACCGTCACGGTACCCCGCACTGCACGCTAGGTGTGAGAAAGTTGCGGGACCTGGTCAGGTCCTTCGACTTAGTGGACGTCTGGCGAAATCTCCATCCTGACTCCAGCGTGTTCACCTTTGTGTCACCTGGAGTCGGAGCGTCCAGACTCGACCGCCTTTACGTTTCGAAGGCGTACGTGTCCTGCGTTCCGGCTGCTTCTATACAGCAGGTTCCGTGCACGGACCACCGTCTGGTGTGGGCGGAGCTCACTTCGTTCTGCGCTCGGACGGGGTCCGCGTACTGGCATTTTAATAACCTGTTGTTGGAAGACCAGCGGTTCCTGGACTCGTTCCGTCGCTTCTGGGCCGGCTGGAGAAGGAAGCGGGGAGGCTTCCCCTCCTTGAGGCTATGGTGGGACGTGGGCAAGACTCACGTCCGAGTTTTCTGTCAAGAGTACGCGAAGGGGTCGACAAAGAGACGCAAATCCAGGGTCGAGGAGTTGGAGAAGGAGGTGCTCGACCTGGAGGCACGTCTCCGTCAGCCCGACGCGGACCCGGCCCTGCGGTCGGTGTACGATGAGAAGAAGGGCGCGCTGCGGGACCTGCAACTGGTCGGGTCTCGGGGCGCGTTCGTGAGGTCGCGGATCTGTTTCCTTAAGGAGATGGACCGTGGCTCCTCCTTCTTCTACTCACTGGAAAAAAGGCACGGGGTCCGTAAGCAGCTCTTTACGCTGCTGGCCGACGACGGATCCCTTGTCTCGGATCCGGAGGGCATCAGGGCCATGGCCCAAGATTACTACACTGCCCTGTTCTCTCCGGATCCGTCCAGCGATGACGCTTGCAGAGTTTTGTGGGAGGACCTGCCGCAGGTCGGCCCGGAGTGCGCCGGAAAGCTCGACTCCCCTATAAGTCTGGGGGAGCTGACCGGCGCACTCGACGGTCTTTCTAGGGGCAAAACCCCGGGACTAGACGGGCTGACCGTGGAGTTCTTCAGGGCGTTCTGGGACGTCTTGGGGAGCGACTTCGCGGGGGTCCTGGGGGAGAGCATTGCTACCGGGGAGATGCCCCTTTCGTGGCGCAGGGCCGTGATTGCCCTGCTGCCGAAGAAGGGGGATCTCCGCCTTCTTAAAAACTGGCGCCCGGTCTCCCTCCTCAGCACGGACTACAAAATCTTCGCCCTATCCATGTCTTCTCGGCTCGGCACCGTGCTGGACCACATGATCCACCCTGACCAGTCCTACACCGTCCCGGACCGAACCATTTATGATAACATCCATCTGGTCCGGGACATCATCCACCATTCCCAGAGGGCTGGTCTGTCGAGCGCCTTCCTGTCTCTCGATCAGGAGAAGGCATTCGACAGGGTGGATCACGAATACTTACTCGGAACTCTGCGAGCTTTTGGGTTCGGGACGCATTTTGTCGCCCGGATCCGACTTCTGTACACCGCCGCAGAGTGTCTAGTGAAGGTTAACGGGTCCGTGACGGCGCCCCTTCGCTTTGGGAGAGGGGTACGTCAGGGCAGCCCCCTGTCTGGCCAGTTGTATTCTATTTGCGTGGAGCCTTTCCTGCGCCTCTTGCGGAGGAGGTTGTCGGGATTGGTTCTGCGCGGGCCGGGCATCGGGGTGGTCCTTTCGGCTTACGCCGATGACGTGCTCCTTATGTTTAGTGACCTGGCTGACCTGCGGAGGATGCGCGAGTGCCAGGAGGTCTACTCTGCCGCTTCTTCTGCCAGGATCAACTGGGGTAAATGTTCTGGACTCCTGGTCGGTCAGTGGCAGATGGATCCCCTACCCGAGGAGCTCAGGCCTTTCACCTGGAGCAGGACCAGCCTCCTCTACCTGGGGGTCCATCTCTGCCCCGCTGAGGAATCCTGGCCGGCAAACTGGCAGGAACTGGAGACGAAAGTCACCGCTCGCCTGCGGCGCTGGACAGGACTGCTCCGAGTGCTATCTTACCGAGGTCGAGTTCTGGTCATAAACCAGCTGATCGCCGCCATGTTGTGGTATCGGCTGGTCACTTTGACCCCTCCCCCGTCTTTGTCACAAGAATCCAGAGATTGTTAGTCGACTTCTTCTGGGACAAAAGATTGCACTGGGTCGCTGCCGAGGTTCTGAGTCTCCCGCTTAGGGAGGGTGGTCAGGCACTAGTGTGCCTACGCACACAGGTGGCGACTTTCCGCCTTCAGACCCTGCAGCGATACCTCTACGTCGAGCCTCCTCCTAGATGGTGTGCCCTGACGACGTATTTCTTCCGTCAGGTGCACGGCCTGAATTATGACGTGCAGCTCCTGTTTATAGAACAGCTGGGCCTCGGTGGCTCCTTGCAGGCGTTGCCCGTCTTTTACCAGGACCTGATCAAAGTCTGGAAAGTGGTCGCCTCGCGACGCAGCTCTCCCCCGTCAGGAGTAGCGGCTATCGTCAGAGAGCCGCTGCTCAGGAATCCGTCCCTCCGTCCTTTTCAGTGGTTGGCGGAGAGGAGGGCTGTGGCCGCAGGGGTGACCAGGATCGGGGACGTGCTGGGTGGCGGAGGACTGGGCTGGATACTCCCGCAGGAGTTGGCGCGACGCACGTCTGTGAGTGTCCAGGTCGCAGCCGATGCCATCCAAGACCTGAGAACGGTCGTGCTCGGACCCGACGTTATTTTGGGTCTTGAGTTGGCCCAGGTGCGCGGTGGTCTTCCTGCTGAACGTTCCCCTGTTCGGACAGAATTCCACATTGGCCCCAAGCCCCGAACCCTCCCTCGTGTGCTGGTGCCCCGCAATATGAGCCGCCTCGGGGACATGCCCTCCGTGCCTTTTGGCACGGCAAAGAGGGGCTTTTTGTACGGACTGCTGCTGCACACCTTCCATTTTCTCGCCCTTGTCCGCCGCCCAGACACGCCCTGGCGTGCCTTGTTGCCGTCCGGCGGCGGAGGCCCCCGATGGGAGGCCCTCTATGGAGGTGTCCTCCCCCTTTCTATCGGGGACCTGGGTTGGAGGGTGTTGCATGCAGCAGTCCCCTATAATAAGAGGATGCATAGGTTCATGGACTCTCAGGACACGTGCCCTTTTTGTGGTCTTGTGGAGTCCGTGGACCATGTATATATAGGGTGTTGTAGGCTGCACTCCCTTTTTAGTTACTTGAAAAACCTTTTATTGATGTTTTGCTTGCACTTCAGCCCCACGCTCCTGATCTATGGGCACCCGGTGCGGAAGGGGGTCGGGAAGGAGGAGGACCTCCTCGTGAACCTGCTCCTGGGCCTGGCCAAGTTGGCCATTAACAGATCCTGGCACCGGGCGATCGATGGGGGAGTACCGCCCGATTGTCTGTCCCTCTTCCGCGGTTACGTTCGCTGCCGGATGTCCCTGGAGAGGCAGCACGCAATGTCTGCTGACACTCTCGAGGCCTTCCATGCTCGGTGGGCACCGCGGGGACTGGGGTGTTTTGTTGACCCCTTTAATCACATTTTGATTTAAAGTTTGTAAGGTTCCTTTAAACTTTGTCCTTGGTTTTACAGCTGACCTGAATTAGGGGCTGTGCCTGATTTATCCCAATTTTGTTGATTTGGTTTTCATTTAAAAGATTATCAAGAGTTCAAATCTCACAATGGCAAACTATGAAACAATGTAACTTCATCTGAAACAGATGGAAACAGGTTTGTACTCGAAAGAGTTACATGGGCTGCAGCCCTTATGGACAACCAATTTCGTTGATATTAAGCATGGTTCTACTGGTGGAGATTTGTCATGCAGGGAACATGCTTATAGATATTGACGCACACATAAAGTAGTGAAATCGGTCAATGTATGGCTGCCAGTGGGAGATCTTTTGCAGAATTGGTCTGGCAAAAATGTAAAGACTGGGATTTAGCGCGAGGTTATTGTGCAGAATGGAGGCAGCCAGGCACAGGCACGGGGGTAGAGTTACTTTATTGTGCTTGAAGGATTGGTTGTACTTTTGACAGTTTACAGAGCTTATTTTGCATCTTAGTTGCACTGCTGTTAGGTGGAAGACAAAGGGGAATGTTGATGAGCAATGGCCTGTGTTGACAATGTGGTTAACCTTCCAGGAATGGGCAGTTTGGTCGTTGTGTGTGAACATCAAGAGAACGGAGCCAGCACAGTTCAGACGATTATTGCCGGCTGTCTCTCATTAACTGGAAAGTTCCCTGCTGCTTGAGGTCGTGTAACAATCTGAGGTCATTTTCGGAGGCCCACTCCTGGAATTGCTCACCAACGCTATTTGGGCTAAGTGAACCAGTCAGTGTGGTGTCTTTTGAATTCCCTCGCTTTGGTGGCAGAGTGAGGCAGTACCGTCAGAAGCTGTTCTTCCAAGCAGGTGGCTTGGTCGCGTTTGCAATATGCAAACTGCCAACCAAATTGTGTCACAGAATGTTGGTGATGAAAAAGCAGCTGCCTCAATGATGTGCAGTCGGACATGGGTGGAGCGCCCGTGTTTAGCATGATAGGAATAGCACAGTAGGAAGAAAATTTTGTTCTGTCGAAGAGTCATGAGGACTCGAAACGTCAACTCTTTTCTTCTCCGCCGATGCTGCCAGACCTGCTGAGTTTTTCCAGGTAATTCTGTTTTTGTTTAGGAAGAAAACTTTGTTTGAAATCGCTGAAACCTTGCATATGCTTATGACATCGATGGATTGTTGGTTGGCAAGGCAGGCAATGAGCTTTTGCTTGAAAGCCAATAGACCCACAGCATCTAGATGTAAGGGTTGGAGACTATGCTCTGTTGCCATAAATCCAGAGGACTGCTCACGGCAGGGATAGCTGGCTCTGGGAGAAATGGGATTCCAGGCGCGTTCAGATTCCTGAAACGTTGTATTCAATTTCACTTTGCTGGTAGGATCATTTATTTCACCAGGAGCATTTCATTCGAGAAATTATAACTTGTAAAAGAAAATGAACTCCTCCACGGAACTCTTTGTTGTACTGCTACTCAAAGTTACCACGGCAGTAAACCTTGAGGAATCGTTCATAATTGCCAGCATATATTTAATTCCACTTTTACTTTTAGGGCTGTATCCTACACAAGCAATCATGACCCTAGTAAATGATTCCTCCACTGCTTGAATTGGAATTAACTCTGCTGGGTTAATCACGTTTTGTGGCTCCCCGTTCGCTTGACATGTTCCACAGAATTTAACTAGATATATATGCAATCCAGGCCAGGATAAATTATTTGGTAAGTTCTAAAACTTAAATGTCTCCCCATTTTAATTTGCTGAGTTATTTCCCAGAAAACATTCATATCTATACATTGTGTTACAATCGGATGCACGTTCTTGCAGCTTTCATTTGCTAAAGCATGAAGTCTCTTTTTTGAATAAAACATTACACTTCAGGTAATAACATTTTTTAATGTATTCTGCATCTGTGCCTGAGTATGGGGTCTGATACAATATTTTGATTTGCGAATGATGGTTCTGTAACTCGACCACTAGCCTTGAGCTAAACACCTCGACTGCTGATCCTCCATTTTCTCTTTCTGAACATTCTCAACAAAAGTTTTGACACCTGATTGAAATTCAAGGTGTTCTCCCTGTCGCATAATTTTCTGTTTATGCTGTTTCAGCCTGTGAGACTGAGACATTGTTACCTCACAATCTGGAAAAAACCCAGGATGCTCCTTCTGCAGCCCATCTTTTGAAAACATCTACAGGTTGCTTGACTTCCAAAGGCATCCCCCACATCTGGGTCGCAACTACACCATTACCCAAAATAAGTTAACACCTGTAATTGCAATTTTTCCACGCTTAAACAATGAGCTCAACTGCTTTCCACTTACCCTTTAAATTTACCATCAACAAAAGAATAGGTTTAGCATCTCCATCAGTTCAACTTGTTATCACCTGCTCCTGCAATACTCCCTCTAAACAACAAATATCGCCATCCTACAAAGTTAGTGATTGGTTAGCCAATATGTACCTTAATATTTTACACCTTTTGCCAGTACACCCTGTACACATTAAAGGCTTCCCCCTCACACTCAAAATCTTTAAATATTTCCCCAAACTGAACCCCAGAACTCCCTTGGGTAAACTGTGAACACATTCCCACTTCATGACCTGTCTTTGCTGTTTCCGCTTTACCTGTACACAAACCTTTCAGTTTTTCAATGCCTCAGCCTCAGGCTGAAATTAATGTTACATCCAGAACCATTCTGAACCAAAATAATCCCAACTGATGTCCCCTGTAATTTACAACACACTGACTGTGGGTTACCAACTTTATTAAAATGAATACATGCCATTTTTGTATGTCACTTCTATACTCAGCACCTTCCTTTTTAGTTAGAGAACAGAAAAACTTTGTGGGAATATGCACGTACTCCTCTTTCCTACATACCCACCTTCCATTCTCCTTCACATTTTCTATCCTTTTCTGATTTAAAAGAGTGACAAAAATATTTTTAAATCTATGAACTTACTGCTAATCAGCAATTGTCCCTGTTGCTTTTCTTAGTGTTTCAATCTTCTGTTCCTCCACATTAATTCTCAATACCCAAGGAATTGAACTTTTAAAATCGCCCAGAGGGATTACATTGCCCAGAGCTGGCATGAGGTCCCAATGATTAATTCTTGAAACCACCAGTCCTTGTTGTTTTGCTCTCTCAAGTGCTATGCAGTTTTACCCAGGCTGTTTCATCATGTTCCTAATTCATGCCTATATGACTCAGGAACAAACTCGTATTCACTCGAATTAATGTTTATAGCACATCATAGTGCACTAACATTTCTTATGAGAATGAAGCATAAACCTCATGTCCGCTACCCACCAAAGTAAACTGTTACACAAATGACCAGTTTTCTGTTGCCATTTCTGCTGTTTAGACATTATGATTTAATACCTATTTCTTCAAACTTTGGAATTGATTGCACACAATTAAACATCTCCCCCACTCGGTCTGATCTGGAAACATTCCCTGCCTCATCTACCCGTGCATTTTTTGGTCACTGCCAGCATTTAAATTTAGAATTCTCATCTTTTTCCAGAACCTCTTTCCTGCCTTTTGGCCTGTTCCATCTGACATGATCTATGTCTTTCCTTTTCTATTTTCTGCCGCATCGAGATCCAGTTTGCGTTTTTTTTTCATTTGAAATTAAAGTTGAGCCAATTACAATTAATCACTTTTTGGAGAAAAAAAATAACAACAAAAAAACTGTGGATGCTGAAAATCCAAAACAAAAACAGAATTACCTGGAAAAACTCAGCAGGTCTGGCAGCATCGGCGGAGCAGAAAAGAGTTGATGTTTCGAGTCCTCATGACCCTTCAACAGAACTTGAGTGAATCCAAGAAAGGGGTGAAATATAAGCTGGTTTAAGTTGTGTGTGGGGGGTGGGGGGTGGGGGAGGCGTTGGGGGGTGGTTTGGGTGGGGGGAGAGAAGTGGAGGGGGTTGGTGTGGTTGTGGGGACAAACAAGCACTGATAGAAGCAGATCATCAAAAGATGTCACAGACAACAGAACAAAAGAACACATAGGTGTTAAAGTTGGTGATATTATCTAAACGAATGTGCTAATTAAGAATGGATGGTAGGGCACTCAAGGTATAGCTCTAGTGGGGGTGGGGGGAGCATAAAAGATTTAAAAATATTTAAAATAATGGAACTGGGTGGGAAAAGAAAAATCTATATAATTTATTGGAAAAAAAAAGGAAGGGGGAAACAGAAAGGGGGTGGGGATGGGGGAGGGAGCTCAAGACCTAAAGTTGTTGAATTCAATATTCAGTCCGGAAGGCTGTAAAGTGCCTAGTCGGAAGATGAGGTGTTGTTCCTCCAGTTTGCGTTGGGCTTCACTGGAACAATGCAGCAAGCCAAGGACAGACATGTGGGCAAGAGAGCAGGGTGGGGAGTTAAAATGGCAAGCGACAGGGAGGTTTGGGTCATTCTTGCGGACAGACCGCAGGTGTTCTGCAAAGCGGTCGCCCAGTTTACGTTTGGTCTCTCCAATGTAGAGGAGACTGCATTGGGAGCAATGAATGCAGTAGACAAAGTTGGGGGAAATGCAAGTGAAATGCTGCTTCACTTCAAAGGAGTGTTTGGGCCCTTGGACGATGAGGAAAGAGGAAGTGAAGGGGCAGGTGTTACATCTTTTGCGTGGGCATGGGGTGGTGGCATAGGAGGGGGTTGAGGAATAGGGGGTGATGGAGGAGTGGACCAGGGTGTCCCGGAGGGAACAATCCCTATGGAATGCCGACAGGGGTGTGAGGGGAAGATGTGTTTGGTGGTGGCATCATGCTGGAGTTGGCGGAAATGGCGGAGGATGATCCTTTGAATGCGGAGGCTGGTGGGGTGATAAGTGAGGACAAGGGGCACCCTGTCATGTTTCTGGGAGGGAGGAGAAGGTGTGAGGGCAGATGCGTGGGAGATGGGCCGGACACGGTTGAGGGCCCTGTCAACGACCGTGGGTGGAAAACGTCGGTTAAGGAAGTTGGAGGACATGTCAGAGGAAATGTTTTTGAAGATAGCATCATCGGAACAGATGCGACGGAGGCGAAGGAACTGAGAGAATGGGATGGTGTCCTTACAGGAAGCGGGGTGTGAGGAGCTGTAGTCGAGGTAGATGTGGGAATCGTTAGGTTTGTAATGGATATTGGTGGACAGTCTATCACCAGAAATTGAGACAGAGAGGTCAAGGAAGGGAAGGAAAGTGTCAGAGATAGACCACGTGAAAATGATGAAGGGGTGGAGATTGGAAGAAAAATTAATAAATTTTTCCAATTCCCGATGAGAGCATGAAGCAGCACCGAAGTAATCATCGATGTACCAGAAAAAGAGTTGTGGAAGGGGGCCGGAGTAGGACTGGAACAAGGAATGTTCCACATACCCCATAAAGAGACAGGCATAGCTGGGGCCCATGCGGGTACCCATAGCCACACCTTTTATTTGGAGGAAGTGAGAGGAGTTGAAGGAGAAATTGTTTAGTGTGAGAACAAGTTCAGCCAGACGGAGGAGAGTAGTGGTGGATGGGGATTGTTCGGGCCTCTGTTCGAGGAAGAAGCTAAGGGCCCTCAGAACATCCTGGTGGGGGATGGAGGTATAGAGGGATTGGACGTCTATGGTGAAGAGGAAGCGGTTGGGGCCAGGGAACTGGAAATTGTTGATGTGATGTAAGGTGTCAGAGGAATCACGGATGTAGGTGGGAAGGGACTGGACAAGGGGAGAGAGAAGGGAGTCAAGATAACGAGAAATGAGTTCCGTGGGGCAGGAGAAAGCTGAGACGATCGGTCTACCAGGACAGTTCTGTTTGTAGATTTTGGGCAGGAGGTAGAAGCGGGCCATCCGATGTTGGGCGACTATCAGGTTGGAAGCTGTGGGAGGAAGATCCCCAGAGGAGATGAGGTCAGTGTCAGTCCTGGAAACAATGGCTTGATGTTCAGTGGTGGGGTCATGGTCCAGGGAGAGGTAGGAGGAAGTGTCTGCGAGTTGACGCTCAGCCTCCGCGAGGTAGACGTCAGTGCGCCAGACAACAACAGCACCACCCTTGTCAGCGGGTTTGATGACAATGTCAGGGTTGGACCTGAGAGAATGGAGTGGAGTAAGTTCAGAGAGAGAGAGATTAGAATGGGTGAGAGGAGCAGAGAAATTGAGACGACTAATGTCGCACTGACAGTTCTCAATGAAAAGATCAAGAGAAGGTAAGAATCCAGAGGGAGGTGTCCAGGTGGAGGGAGCTGCTTTGCGTTGGATACAAATATTTTATTGGTTGGTGTAAAGTCAGATTTCTGGGGCTGCGGGTGGTATGAGAAGTGCTGATGAGTGGAATGCAGTGTGAGGCTGGGGGTGTGGGGGGGATGGTGGAAATCAAGATGGCCTTGGTCCAACCATATTCACCTTAACATCATCCCAGACAGCAAGGGGAGGGTGAGCTGGGAGATCAGGAGCGCATCAGACAGGAACAAGGCGTCACCACAAAAAAACTTTCACTGACATCGGATGTTTCAGGCTCTGCCACAACTGAACCAGTATACAGGGACACGTCTCCTCTACCACGATCAAGGGAGGAAGGATTTCCTTATACACACCGGTCCTCAACCACTCACTGTGACTTTGAAGCCACCTTAAACTAAAATAGAGCGAGGTCAGAATGTGAATATTCTAATTCGTGTGCTCCAGGAGACAGGGATGGGGACATGAGGACACAGAACATAGGATGAATATTATAGGCACATGCTGTCCTGCGTGTGTATGTATTTGTAAACAACGTGGGCTGTTTCAGCCTGCGAAACACAACCGCCCCTAACCTTAAACCCAAATCACCCTGGGCCTATAGAGGACCTCATCTCAACTCTGCAGCCTTTATCCCCAGGGCAACAGGAGGCCCATGACAACTGGCTAGCCTGGTAGCTTCTAATGTGCAGGAAGGTGTTGGTTAACTGGAACAGGCCATCTGTTGGGACGGCGGGGGGAGTATACATCAGAGACAACACCCTCAAGGGCTTTAACACTTTAAGACTCTCAAAGCTGGACCCAAAATGGACTCAAAACTGGGTCTGACTGCAAAGTCCCTGAACTTGCTTATTTTTTAAAAAATTGCTCTTGGCATGTGGGTTTCGCAGGCGAGGTAGGCTTTTTGTGCCCGTTCTTAATTGCTTTTGAGAGCATGGTGTCTTCCTAGGTCATTGTAGAGCCAACCACATTGCTGTGGATCTGGAGTCACATGTAGTCCAGACCAGGTAAGGGAGGTAGGTTTCCTTAATTAAAGAACAACAGGGAGCTGATGGCTTTTAAAGCAAGGATTTCATGGCCAGTATTAGGCTTTCATTTCCAAATATTTTATGGAATTAAACTTCCAACATTTGCGCTGGTGGATATGAATCCGAGTCCACAGGGTATGAAGAGTCCAGTGACAATCACACTGCGCCACAAAACCATCATGTCTTCCTATGACCAGCAGTTCAGTTTTCCTTAGCTGCTGCTCTTTGGGGACTAGCTCTTGTCAGTAACTCGCTCCCACAAAGCAAAACACAAACACAGTTAGCAATGGGGAATATTAATGGCAGTCCGAACTGGTGTTATATACGTTGAAATGGAACACTCATAAAAACTGGGAAATAAGAACACTGGCACAAACCTTTCTTCCCACCTTTTGGCTGACTCGGTGAGGCAGTGGTGTTGTGCCAATGTCACTTCACCGGTAATCCAGAAGCACAGCCTAATGTTCTGGGACACAGGGTTCAAATCCATTGAACCCATTTTGAAGTTTCAGAAAAATAAAACTCACAAATGTCCTTTGAGGAAAGTAAACCTGACATACTTGCCTGGACTGAACTTCATTGGAATCCAGACCAACAGCAATGTGGTTTACTGTGAACTGGCCAACATGTCCCTCAGTTGTCTCAAATCGCTTTAGACAGTAAACACAATGAAACTGGATAGGCCACTGAGCTTTGGCCCGAGCATTGGAAATGACAATTACAATCCCTGCGCTGTCGACCCTGCAAAGTTCTCCTCCCCACTATCTATGGGACATGTACGCAAATTGGGAGAACTGCCTGAGTGGCATGGTAGGTGGGGGAATGGTTCCTCCCTTCGATCAATCAGAGATCATGTGATGCGCTGCAGGTCTCTGACAGACATTCCCTTACCGTGGAAATCCCCCATCTTTTCTGACTGGACTCCTGGCCTTATGTGCAAGCCACTGCACATCTCTATCTGCAATATAGCTAAATGTTTCTATCACAGAACCTGTCTGCTACATCCGGCCATCACAATGGACAAGACAAGCGTCAGCATGTCATCATCACACGAACAGCGTTATTGCTGACAGATTATGTCACAGACACTACCATCACCATCTCTGGGCGAGTCCAATCCCCCAGGTGGTTAGGGCCAGCTGAGGTGGTGGCACAGTCAGGACCAACGTGCTTGAACTTCTCCTCACAACCCTGCCTGCCGCAGATGCATCTGTCCATGACCATATCGGCAAGGATAATGACGAGGCAGACCTTGTGGATACGTAGTCCCGTCTTTACCATAAAGTTGGCCTCCATAATGTTGTGTGTCACTAGCAATGTGTTAATTTGGATTCAGTTTCAAGTGGCATCTAGTAGATCAAATATTGGCAGCGGACCATCATTATCAGCAGAATAATATACAGATATAACGTGGAACCTTACAGTCCAGTAGCACCCACAATCTACCATTAGCATCAAGCTGGGGGTTCGGGCAGATCAGGGATGAGTGCAGGAGGCCAAGTCAGTATCAGCATCAGGCATAACGAAAGATGTGGTGTCAGTCTCGTGAAGATAGAGCACATTATACTTACGTGCCAAACAGCTTATTATAGGCAGAGAAAAGCAATCCCACATCTTATGAATCAAATCCAAGCTCTGAAGTCCTGCCGAATCCAGTCGTAAATTGTGGTGGACAGTTAAATAATTCACTGTTTGAGGAAGTGTCAGACACATCATTAACCTCAATGATGGGGGAGCTCAGCACTTCAGTTCAAAATGCATTGCTGAAGTACTAGCAAAGATCTTCAAACAGATGTGCCGAGTGATTGAATCATCTTGTCCTCCTCCTGAGTCCACAGCAACTTATGATGGCACTCATCAGTCAACTCGATTCATTCCACGTGATATCTAAAAATGTTGGAAGGCACTGGATACTGCCAACGCTATGGACACTGAGAATGTTGTGCAAAACAACGGAAGACTTGTGCTTCCTAACCAACAACATATGAGCCAAGCTAGGTGGAGGTGATTTAGTGATGTTATTGCTGGACTCGTCATCCAGAGGGCCATACTGGGGACGTGTGTTAAAATCCCGCCACAGCACTTTTCTTGAAATAGGAATTATGTTAATAATACCAGTTTTGAAAGCCAGCCTCAGCAATGGCGAAGACGGGCTTATCATCAATTGTATTCAAAAGGCATCTGAGTCAGAACTGCCTTGAGACAAGGACATCGGCCATCCTGGACAGGTCTGAATGTGACGCCCGGCCCAAGTCAATATGGTTGACTCTTTATAACCTTCTGAAATTGCCTGAAAATACAATTTTGGAAATTCATTCAATGCCTTGCCAGAGAGAAACCCTTTGCATGAACACATAAAAAATAATGAGATAATACAGTACAGCTACAACACTGACAGCCGCCCAGCAAAGTGGAATATTGCCCAGGCGTGATCTTGTACATAAAAGGAAGAACACATCCAACCCGGATAATTACTGCGCCATCTTGCCATCTCGATCATCAGTGAAGTGATGGGAAGGAGTCATCAACCGTGTTATCAAAGACAATTGTTTCACAATAAACTGCTCAGTTATACACAGTATCGGTTCCAAAAGGGTCACTCACTTCTGGCCTCATTCTAGCCTTGGTTCAAACATGGGCAAACGAGCTGAACTCCAAAGGGTAAGTCATTGTTACTGCCCTTGCCATCTGTGCTGAATTTGACTTAATGTAGCATCAATGAGCCCTCAGGATACTGGAGCCAATGGGAATAAGTGGGAAAACTCGCAGCTTTTTGGAATCATACCTAGCACAAAGAATCTGTGGCTTTTGGAGTTCAGTCATCACAGCTCCAGGACATCAGTGCATGAGTTCTTCAGAGTATTGTCCTCGTCCCAATCATCTTCAGCTGCTTCAGCAACAACCTTCCATTCATGATAAGGTCAGAAACAGGAATGTTCATTGACGATTGTACAATACCTTGCACCATTAACTGGTCCTCAGGTACTGAAGTAGTAAATGTCCAGATGCAGGACGTTTTGGGCAATATTCCATCTTTGGCTAATAATTGAGACGTAACATTCATGCCAAGAAACAGCCAGGCATCCTCCATCTCCAACAGCAGAGAACCTCCCTTGACAGTCAATGGCATTAGCATCGCTGAATCCCACATTACCAATATCGCCGGGGCTACAATTGAACAGAAACTAATCTGGACATGGCATATAAATACATCAGAACAGCGGGAGACATTCAAAAAGGAAATAATGAGAGTGTGCAGCCAACATATTCCCGAGAGGTGAAGGTTTGGTCTAAAAAGTCCAGAGAACCCTGCATGCTGAGTAATGTATATGATTGGATAAAGAAAACCAGGAATCCAGATACTGTGGCCTCATGAAAGCAGAAACCCTAGAGGAGTATGGAACGTGCCGTGGGTGACTTAAAAAGCAATGGGGAGAGCGAAGAGGGGGCATGATAATGGCACTGTCTGGTGAAATGATGGAAATTACCAAGGTGTTTTATAAGTATGTTCGGGGCAAGAGGATAATCAGCGGAACAGTAGAGCCCATTAGGGAACACTGTGAGTGAGTAGTCATAAGACCTAGGTGAGGTTTTTAAAGATAACTCCATACTCATTATAGAGAATGGCCATGAGGGTATAAAAATCATGAAGTATCATGGTGATATAATTGAACAAGGTAGCATTGAAAGGCAGGATGTATTAGCGTATTAGTGAGCTTCAAAGTGGATCAGTTCCCAGGCCCAGGCTGCTGTGGGAGGCAAGGGAGCAGATTGTACCAGCCCTGACACTTATATTCAAATCATGTCTGGTAACATGATAGGTGCCAGATGAATGGAGGCCAGCAAATGTGGTGTCATTAGTCAAGAGAGACGGTAAGGACAGACCAGAGATCTTAAGGCCAGTGAGTCTATCATCATTTGTAGGGATACTTTGAGAAAACAATTCTGCGGGTTGTGATTAAACTCCAGTTCTGGAGACAAGGGTTAATGAATGATCCTGAGCGTGGCTTTTTTCAGGGGGAGGTCATGCTGAAGAAATTTGATGGAACTGGTAGTTCATGGAATTAACGGTGTCCACAGCCGCCGAGGAGTTAGAGAGCTTCACCCCTTCCAAAGATTGGCCTGCTCCAGTTAACCAACACGTGAGTGCACAGTAAAAGTTTTCAGACTGTTCAGCTGGCTCTGGGTTCCTGCGGAGTGGAGATGAGGCACTGCCCAGGCCCCAGGCGATTTGTTTTGAAGGTGCACCTTGAATATTCGAACCAACCCTGAAGATGAACGAATGCATTTTCGGAGATACTGTGCATCCTGTGAGGAGTGTGTGTGTGTGTGTGTGTGGGGTCGGGGAGTGTTGGGGGTGTGGGGTGTTGGTGGGGAGCGTAGTGTGGTGCGTTCACTTCTGTAGGTCATGTTTGGACAGCTACACTAATTCTGTGAAATGCAAAGTTGGGATTAGACAGACATCTTGCTTTCAATAGATGAACTAGAATTACTTTGCAATGAACTTGAAGTGACAGTGGACAGCTAAGCAGAACACAGCATGTTCTCAAAAAGCAAAGTATAACCTTGTAATTATACACGTGCCAATCTGTTTCTAACTTTAAGAATGCAATATCATACATTTACCAGAAAAAAAGATAGTTCAATCAATACACCACGGTTAACAGTCACATAGTTAACATAAGTCACAGAGAGGAGACATAACCTCTTTAAATGTTTAACATTATGATGGCATTATCTGAACTTTGGAAATATTTAAATTAAATAGTTGTTGCTTCTTAGAGAATACGTCAGGTTAGATTACAAACACCTACTTCACTTTATTTAAAAAAAATGTTTTATTCATGAAAAAATTAACTAAAAAAACTCTTCAAATTGGACGGTATAGAAGGTGCAGTAGAATGACATTTTTGTCCATGCATCATGTCCCACTCTGCGCTTCCTCAATATAATGACAAAACTCTTGATATTTACAATATAAGTTATACGTCCAGAATTGAGCCCGAGGGGTTCTCAACATTTTACACCCCCTCAGTGTATCTGAGTGAAAGGCCCTGGAAAGCAACATTACATCATTGAACCTCTGCGGCGACTGTCCCGGGGTTTACTGCTTCCCTCAGCACGTGGTTGTGGACCTTCGAATGTGCCAGTCTGCAAAGCTCGTTCATGGACAAAGTTCTGCACTGGAAAATCAACAAATTTCGGCATGACCAAAGAGCATTTTTCACCCCGTTAACGATCTTCCAGCAGCTGTTGATTTTTATCTTGATGTATGTCAATGGGAACAGCCCAAAGAACACAGGGTCAATTGCTAGATAGCTACTCCAGATGAACAGCGACAATAACCATTTCATCTGTCTCCAGACCTTTTTATGTAACAGTGCCTTCCAGAAGGAGATGGATAACGTGCCCTTCCCCACCACAGCTACCTGGAGGACAACGTGCAGATGGAGTAGTCTCTGTACATGCAGAACAGGCCTGACGAGGGAGAGGGAGGGTTTCTATGTCATAAACAGCCAACCGATGTCTTGCTGATTGTTTGGAAGTTTTGGCATTAAGGCATTCTGCCATACGTCTCTGACAATCTTCTCAGGGCACCATCCGAGTGGATCCAATGCGCTCCTGTTCCAGCATGGTCTCGAGGACATGTAGGCAGCTGCCTGATGGGCTTGCGGTCAAAGCCATGTATATGCATAACCTTTTCCATGGGGATAGGGTTGGATGTTCCGGTTCAAGTGCTTTAGTGTTCTGCAACAACGTGGCCTGTCCACCCTTAGTAGTCTGGGGACAGGGAGAACAGTTAGGATGTGGATATTGAACTAGATTGAAGGGCAATTTAGTCAGACATGAATTGACATGAGTCTTTCTTGATTCCAAAAAGCTGAAAAAGCTTTCCACCACCACGTTTTTTCACGAGCCGGTCTTACCAAAAAAGGTGTATTCCCTTTAACAAGGTATCCAATGATCTACAGTTAAACTGCAGAAATGATCACTATGAAAATCCACTCAAGACTGCAGAATATTTCAGTTGTAGGCCAAACAGAATCTCATCAATTGAATACATTCAGGCTTTGCCCTCTCTACTTTATTTGATTAATCGGACTACAAATTAAAATTTGTCACCTCAGAGTTGAGAGGGAAAAATAAACCTTGTGCAATGCTACCAATGTACTCAGACACATGTCTGCTTCAGTAATAAAAACAAAAAAATAAATGCCGGGAAAATATCAGCAGGTCTGGCAACATCTGAGCAGAGAGAAACAGGGTTAACGTTTCAATCTTTTGCAAATCTCTCCTAGAGTTAATGGGAAGAAGAAATGTGATGGCAGTTATACTGTTTAAGAGGGTGTGGAGCATGTGGATCAAAATGGTAGACACTGTTAGGGAGGGAGGACCATTATTATGTCCCAGTGACAGTGAGGGACCAGGGATATATTTCAAGTCAGGATGACGTGAGACTTGGAGGAGAACATTCTTGTGCTCATATTGACATTTGTATGCTCTCCTTGTCCTTCTCGATGGTAGTGGCTGTGGGACTGAACAGTGCTGGCTATACGGCCTCGGTAAATTCCTGCAGTGCCTCTTGTAGATGGTACACACTGCTGCCATGGTACATCGGTGGTGGAGGGTGTGGTGCCAATCAAATGGGCTTTTTTGTCCTGGATGATGTGAAGAAATCATGAATGTTGCACTCTTCCAGCCAATTTAAGAGCATTCCATCACACTCCTCACTTGTGCCTTGTAGATTGTGGACAGACCTAATCAGTCAGGAGGTGCATTACTCGCTGCAAGTTTCCAAGCTTTCACTGCTGCAGTATTTATATGACTTTTCCAGATGAGCTTCTGGTCAGTGGAAGCAACCGGGATGTTGTAAGTCAGTGAGTAAGTGATGGTAATGGGACATAATGTCAAGGGGCGAAGATTAGACTCCCTCCTCTTGGAGATGGTTATTGCCTTGAACGTGCTGCATGAATGCTGCTAGGAATGTGTCAGCTGAAATGTATGTGTTGTCCTGGTCTTGCTGCATTTTCACATAGAAAGCATGAGCATCTGACGCATTCATCAGCGAAAATCCCGACATTTGTGTCTGAGTGTGTGTGTGTGAGAGAGAGTCATTGAGTCTGTAAGATGTGAGGGTGACTGTGATCATGCAAGTGTATTTTATGATGTGTCTGTTCTTGCATTAGTGAGTTTGTGTGTTCATGCTTCCGTGTATGTGTGTGAACACATCTGTATGTCAATGCGCATCCATGTGTCCGAGAGTGGTTGAAATATTGTGTGTGTGCTTACGCAGGTTGTGTCTGTGTGTGTACGATGTTATGTGCTAGATACTTATTCAGCGTGAGTGTGTGTGTTTGTGTGTGCATATGTGTGTGTGTCAGTGTGTGTTCATGTGAGTGTGTTTGTGAGAATGTGTGCATGAGACATGAATATGTGACAGCCTGTGTGTGTGAGAGATTGCAAGAGGGCTCGAGTGTATGCCTGAGTGCGTGTGTGTGTTTGTGTGTATGAGTCTGTGTGTATGTGTGTATGTGTATTTGTGTGCGTTCATGTGATTGTGTGTTTGAAAATGAGTGTACAAGACGTGAAAATGTGAGAGCCTGTGCGTGTTGGATTGCAAGAGTGCTGGAGCGTGTGTTTCTGTGTTTGCATCTGTGTGTGTGTGTGTGTGTGTGTTTGTGTGTAAGCGTTTCTTTGTGTGTATGTGTGTGTGTGTGTATATTTGTGTGTGTATATGTGTGTATGTGTGTGTGTGTATATTTGTGTGTGTGTGTATGTGTGTGTGTGTGTGTGTGTATATGTGTGTGTGTGTGTGTATGTGTGTGTATATGTGTGTGTGTATGTGTATGTGTGTGTATGTGTGTGTTTGTGTGTGTATGTATGTATGTGTGTGTTTATATATGTGTGCGTGTATGTGTTAGTGTGTGGGTGTATGTGTGTGTATGTGTGTGTGTGTATGTGTGTGTGTGTGTGTGTATGTGCTTCGATGTGTGTTTGAGTCTGTGTGCTTCGGTGCTCATGTGCATTTCTCTGTGTGAGTGTCTGTCTGTGAACGGATGCTTTTGTCTGTTTGTGATGCTGTGGGAATAAATGTGTATTGTGTGTGTCTGTGTTTCTGAGTATTTGATTGTGTGGGTGTGTTTTTGTGCATGTGTGGTCCTGTTTTTGTTTCTGTGAGAGACATTCTTACTGTCACTATTTGTGAGTGTTTGTGCATGACTGTGTTAATACCATGGTGCGCCTGTGTGCATCTGTCAGTGCATTTGCGTGTTCATGTATTTGCATGTGTGTGTGTGTGAGCCTGTCTGGGTGTGCGTTTGTGTGGGTGTGTGAGTCCGGGTTGTGCATGAGCGTCTCTGCACCTGTGTACTTGTGCGTGTGTGTTTTATGTGGTTGGGTGTCTTTGTGTTTTTGTTCACACATTGTTGGCAGGACTATTATATATATACCACCTCAGATTTCCCTTGAAAAGTTTGTCAATCTTAATGCGTTTCTATGTGTGCGTGTGTGTGTGTGTCTGTGTGTGTGTGTGTGTGTGTGTGTGTGTGTGTGTGTGTGTGTGTGTGTGTGTGTGTGTGTATGTGTGTGTGTTTGTGAATGAGTGTGTGAAATTATGTGAAGATCTACATACTTGTGTTTCGGTATGTGTTTCAGTGCATTTATATTTCTGCACGTGTGTGTCAGTGTATGTCTGTCTGTGTGTTTCTGTGTATTTGGTTGATTATCTGTGAGTGTGTGTGTGTGTGTGTGTATTTGTGTGAGCGTGAGCATGTTTGCGCTTATGTGTGCATGTGTCTTTGCCTGAGTTTTTGATAGCGAGAGTGATTGTTTGTGTGAGCGAGCATCTGTGTGTCAGTGTGCATTTTTGTGTGTCTGTGTATGCACGTGTTTGTTCCCTTGTACTGTGAGTGTATGTGTGTGTGTATGTGTGTGTGTTTGAGTTTCTGTGTATGCTTCCCTTTGTGAATTCATGTGTGTTTTGTGTGTGTTTGTGTGTGTATGTGAGTGTGTGTGTGTGTGGGTGTATTTGTGTGTGCTTGTGGTTTGAAGAGAGAAAGAGAGAGAGACATGCTGTGTGTGTTTCTGTATGTGTGTGTTTGTGCTTGTGTGTATGTGTGTGTATGTGTGTGTGTTTGCGTGTATATTTGTGAGGGAGAGACAGTGATTTTGTGACAGTATCTACCAATTTCACTGTTGGACTGTGTCAGATTGTATGCCTCTCTGAGTGAATGTGTGTTCATGTGTGTGTGTGTGTGTGTGTGTCTGTGTGTGTGTGTGTGTGTTTGTGCATGTGTATGTCTGTGGCTTCTGTGTATGTATAGGTGCATTTCTATTTTTGTCTGACGATGTATGATAGGGAGAGACAGTATTTCTGTGTTAAAGTGTCTGTGAATGTTAGTTTATGTCTGTGTGCTTCTGAGTATGAATATCTCTGTTCTTATGTTCATATGTATTTGTGTCTGTGCGTGTGTGTGTGACAGAGAGTGTTATAGAGAGAGAAAGAGAGAGAGTGTGTGAAATAATGTGTGTGATGAGTTGCCCATTTATCTATATGTGGTTGGTATGTGTTCCTGTGCATTTATTTTTCCCTGTGTGTGTGTATGTCTGTGTGTTATGCAGGTGATTCTCTGTCTGTGGGTGTGTGTGGGTGTGTGGGCGTGTGTGCCTATGTATGTGTGTGTGTGTGTGTATATATGTTTGTGAGGGACATACAGAGTTTGTTTGACAGTGTCTCTGTATATCAGTGTGGGTCTGTGGTTGACTGTGTGCTTCTCTGTATGAATGTGTATTCGCGTGTGTGTTAATGTGCCTGTATGTGTGTCAGTGCATTTCTATATTTGTGTGTGTATGCGATGGATGGAAAGACAGTGTTTGTGTGAATGAGTGTCTGTTTATGTCAGTTTATATATGTTTACCAGAATGCTTCTGCGTGTGAATATCTGTGTTAATGCATGTGTATGTTTGCATGAGTGTGTGAGACATTTTCTGCTTTTCCATGAGGCTGTTTAAGGGAGATAAAAAGGGCACCATATGAGTTTTCCTATGTATGTGATTACGTGCGTGTGTCTGTGTTTGAATGTGTGTGTGTGTGTGTATGTTTGTGCATGTATGTCTCTCCTTATGAGTTTGAGTCATAGAGTGCGTGTTTGTGTGGTAGTGCATAGAGGACGTACTGTTTGTCTCTCTGTGCACGTGAATCTGTGTCTGAGTGTGTGTCTTCATTTGTCTTTCTCTGTGCATTTGTAATCGTGTGTGCTTGTGAATGTGTGTGTGAGTGTGTCTGCGTATGTTTGTTTGACAGAGAGAGAGGAGGATGTTTTCTTTTACTTGTTTATGGTTATTTTTGTGCGAGAGAGATAGTCAGTCGGAGAGAGTGATATTGTGACTGTGCTTTTGCATGTGTGTGTGTGTGTCTGTGTGTTAACCTCAGTCTGTGTGTGTGCATTACTGTGTTTCCATCTGTTCATCAATGTGATTGTGTGTGTTGTGTGAACTTTTGATGTAGCTAATGTCTGAGTTAGCTTGTGTGCATGCATGAACATGGTAATAAGTGTGTGACAGGGTGTGCAATTATATATGTGTATTTGTCTTAGCATTTGTATTCGTGTGTATGTTTGTGCGTTTGTGAGTGTGTGTCTGTGTGTGTTTGTGTGTGCGTATGCATGGGTATGATGTGGGTTTTATATTCTGAATATGTGCCTGAGTATTTTTGTATGTGTGTATGTGTTTGAGAGGGAGAGAAAGTGTTTGCGTGACATGATATCTATCTGTCATTTATTGTCTGTGATGTGCTGTGTGCATGTGTGTTTGCATGTGCATATGTGCGTGTGTGTGTCTGTTTGTGTGTGACTGTGAATTTTTCTGTGTTGTGTATATCTGTTTCTGTAAGTATGTGCGGATTTCACCAAGAGTGTGAGTTTGCTTTTGTGTGCCATTGTGTGTGTGCAACACTGTGCATGTCTGCAGGGTTTGTTTGCGTGTATGTGCTTGTGTCTGAGTTTTTGATTGAGTGTGTGCCCTAGTGTTTGTGTGTTTATAGATGCGTTAGTGAATGTGTGCATTAATGTGTTCTTCTGTGAGATTTGGTGCATGTGTCTGCATGCATTTGACTATGAAATGAACGTTTGCTTGTATGTCTGTGTGTGTGTCGGCCTTTGCATTCCTGTTTGTGTTCCACTGTGCGTGAGGCGCAGGAAGTGCTTGTGTTAGAGAAAGTCTTTCCCTTTCAGGTTTTGTCATTGAGTCTGTGTGCTTTTGCCTGTGCATATGTGTGTTCCTGTGTGTGTGTGTTATTGTGTTTGTGCATGTGAGTGTGCGTGTGAAAGAGGGACAGAGAGGACATCCTGTGTGTCTATCTGCACGTGATTTATTCAGTCACTACGCCGATGCAATTGAGTGTACTTGTGCATGTGTGATTATGTGTATACGTGAGAGAGAGGGAGGGAGAAAGAAAGATGGAGAGTGAGAATGAAAGAGAGAGAGGGGGAATGAGAGAGAGAGAGAGAGAGAGAAAGAGACCTTTATATGTGCATACGTGTTTTCTGCTGTGTAATACAGATAGAGCTTTACAGAGTGATATTCTATGAATGTGTGTGTGTGTGTGTGTGTGTGTGTGACTCAGTGTTTGTGTATGTGTGTCTTACTTTGTGACCATTTGTGTTTGCATGCGACTGTGTTTGATGTGTGAGTCCTTCAATTTGTGAGTGTCTGTCTGAGGGCCTGTTCATGTGTGGGAGTCAAAACATTTGTGCGACCATGTGTGCCTTTCTGTATTTGTGAATGCGGATGATTATATTGGAATTAATGTTTTTCATTGTGTGTGTGTGTGTCTGTATTTCTCTGTGTCTTTTTCTCCGAGTATGTGTGATTCTCTGTGTGAATATGTGCAATTCTGTTTTCTGCATGTGCATGTGTGGCAGCTTGCACCTCTGCTGTGCTGTTGTGTGTGTGTGTGTGTGTGTGTGTGTGTGTGTGAGAGAGAGAGTTTCTGCTTCAGTGTGTGCCTATGTGTCTTTATTTGTTTACCTATGTTACTAAATGTGTGTGTACGTTTGCTTCTGTGAATGTCGGTGGTTTCGTGTGCATGCATGTAAATGTGTGTATGAGTGCCTGTGTGTTCATGAACGTGTGTGTGTGTGCATATGTGCTTCTGTCCATTTATGTGTGTGTGTGTGTGCATATGTGTGTCTGATTGCGCTGGTGACTCTTTGTTTATGTGAGTGCATTTGTGCTTGTGTGCATCTGTTTGCGTGTGTGCATATGTAATTGTGTTTATGTTCGTGTGTGTGTGAGAAAGAGTGTGAATAGAGAGAGAAAGAGAAAGAGTGCATTTCCTGTGCATGTGTGTTTGTTTGTGTGAGAGGGATAGTGTGTGACAGAGTGTGATTATGTAACATGAGTGTGTGTACGTCTGTGTGTCGATGTGTCCGTGCATGTGTTAACATGTTTCCATCTGTGTGTGCATGTGAGGGAGAGTGTGTGATGTGTGAGTATCTGTATTACTGAGTGCTTGTTTGAGATTCTGTGTGTATGTGGTTGTGATAATATGTTCGTGACTATGTGTGCTTTTCTCTATGTGGGATTTCATATTTCTGTTTGTGCATTAATGTTTGTGTTTGTGTGTGCGAGAGAGGGGGATCTTTTGTGAAAGTGTCTGTATATGTCAGCGTGGCTGTCTGTGTCACTGTTTGATTCTCTGTGTGAATATGTGTTCACATAGATGAGGGCGTGGGTCTGGGTGTGTGTTCGTGTGTGGGTGTGTGTATGTGTTTGCGCAATTGCTTTTGTGTGTTTGTTTGTGTGTGTGCTTTGGTGCGTGTGTACATTGCCATTGTGTCTGTGCGCGCAAGAGAGTTTGTGGGTCTCAGATAAAGAGTATGTTTATCGGAATATGTAACATTCAGTGTGTGTATCTGTGCATGTGATTGAGTGTGTGATGTCTTTGTTTGTGCATGCATATTTGTGTGCATATGTGTGTGTGCATGTATGTGTGTTAACGTAGATATAGTTGTTTGAATATGTGCCTGATCTGTGGGTGTGTGTGCTTGTGCAACATTACTGTTTCAGTATGTGTGTGCCTGTATTTCCAAGTGTGATTATTAGTGGGTATGTGTTGTGTGTGTGTGTAAGAATGTGTGCTTCTATTTATGGTGTTGTGTGTTTGCATATGTGTGTGCGTTCTTGTGCCTCAGAGATTGTGTGTGTGTGAGGGATTATTCTTTTGTTAAAAAAATACTAATTCTTACCGGATGCAGCATACGCTGGCTAGGTCAATATTTATTTTCCATCTCCAATTGAGAACTCTGCGTGTGTGTGTTATTGGGCATGTGTTTGAGAGAGAGTGACTGTTTGTGAGAGCTTGAGTATGTACATCAATAAAGAGGAGGGGAACAGGATAAAGTCTCCTTCATCCCTCCGCTGTCTTAAAACACACAGCATTTCTAGTTCCTACTCATCCACCTCAGGTCCTGAGCACTCATGACATCTCCAATCACACCTGAGTCCTCCCATTTACCCACCGCCGCCAAATCCCCATTGATTTACCCTAATGTGTCACACACCTAAAACACCCCCCTCCAAAAAACTACAGCTCTTTTATATATAATGTGCTTCTTTCCAATGTAATACAAGTAATCATTTTTGTTGTTTATGCCCATTTCATTCAATGTATTACATGATGCAGGCACACATTTGAAAATATCAGCAACTCCTCAGTGAAACTGATAACTTCTTCCCCAGCCTGAGAATAATTTCATTTTATTTTCTTATAGAGAACATAATCACAATTGTGATACTGAAATGCAAAACCTGTGGTCTAACCAGATGTGTCACTTGTTACCTGGTGTCCATGGCAGTGGCCGATCTACTGGTCGTTATCCTGGACCTGATATTGAGACAGATTCTTGATCTTTTTGAAGAACAGTTTTATTTCCTGCAGTCTATCCCCTTATGCAATGTACATTCTGTCCTGCTCTATGTAGCCACTGAATGTTCTGTCTGGTTCACCGTCACTTTTACCTTTGATCAATTTGTGGCCATTTGTTGCCCGAAGCTGAAAAGTAAATATTGCAGCAGGAAAACGGCGCCTGTGGTCCTGGGAACAGTGACTGTGCTGAGCTGTTTAAATAACATTTTCTGGTATTTTATGCTCACAGATAAATATTTGCTGGTGAATTTCCCCGTGTTCTGTGTTCCAATATTCTATACTCAGTACTCTCCGGTATGGGGAGCAATCGAGTTCCTCCATCACGTTTTAAACCCGTGTGTCCATTTGTCCTAAGTCTGTTGCTGAATTTTCTCACTATCAGAAACATTTTAGTGAGCAGCAGAGTCCGCAGGAGACTCCGGGTTCACAGCAGTGGGGAGACTCCCAGACACCCAGAGATGGAGAGTAGAAAGAAATTCATCATTTTACTGTTTGTGATCTCGGCCAATTTCATCCTGTTATGGTCATCAGTAATGTTTTATTCTTTCTGGTTCAGGATGATGTTATTGGATTATATTGCTTTTTATTTAGAGGGATATGTTGTGGAATTGGGCTTCATGCTGCAGCACCTGAGCTGCTGCACTAACACTGTGATTTATGCTGTAACACAGACTCTGTTCAGACAGCAGCTGAAGAATGTGCTGAAATATCCTTTACTCCAATTCTTCAATTCATCAGATGATGAAAAGAACAGAGTGTTTGCATTGGCCGCACAGACTGTCCACCATGGAAAACCCTCACTGACTCAATGGAAAGAAACTGCTCCTAACATCACTTCCTTCCCAATGTTCAGGCAGGCCGAACATCACCAATATCCCTCACCGATTGGACAGTGAAACACAGAACCCAACAGCTCTGCCCTCCCATTGGCTGGGATTTCTGCAAATCGTGCATGCAGCTCACTATTTGGAAAGAAAAGTAACAGAGAGCTTCTAACAGCTCTGCACTCCCATTGCCCCGGCTGCCTGTCAATCATGAATGTCACTCACTGTATGGACAGATAAACAGACCTCCGCATATCACTGTTCTCTGATTCGCCGGACCTTCTGTTCATTATCGTTATCGGACAGTGATTGGACTAAATTTAGCCTCTGACATCTCCACATTCCCATTGAACCGGTTGCCATTCGGTCATCGCGATCCCTCAGACTGATTGGACAGAAGAACCCACTCCATCCTGGCATTGCCTGTGCTGCATGCCCATCACTGCGGCTCGTCACATTGATTGGACAGGAATCCTTCTATCGGAAAACCCGAAGACAATTCCAGAGATCACCAGGAAGAGTGGTCAAGGGAAGTGAAGTAATAAATTGGTGGGGATCAATGGTTAAGCGATTGAGGTCAATTCATTTTTAACATATGGGGTTAATAAAAGAGAGGCAGAGTGAGAGGCAGATAGAAATAGAGACTGAGAGAAAGAGAGAGAGGGGAGACAGGACAGAGAGGCAGAGGCTGTGAGAGAGATTGTGTGAGATATTGAGAGAGAGAGAGAGGTGCATAGTGAGAGGCAGACAGAAGCAGAGAGAGAGAGAGGCAGAGAGCGAGAGCGACACAGAGAAAGAGCGAGAGAGATAGATTAACAGAGAGAGAGAGAGGCAAAGAGCGAGAGAAATAGAACAAGAGTGACAGTGAGCTAGAGAGAGAGACATAGAGAGATACAGACAGCGAGAGAGCGAAACAGAGAGAGTCAGAGGGATGGAGAGGAACACAGCGAGATGAAGCAGAAAGATATAAAGAAAGAGTGAGATAGAGAGATTGAACAAGAGAGTAATGTAGATTGAGAGAGAGACACACGGAATGTGAAAGAAAGATTCAGAGAGGAGAGAGTGACAGAGAGCGAGTGAGAAAGACAGAGAGAGAGAGAAAGCAAGAGAGAGCGACTCAGAGAGAAAGAGATAGAAAGAGGGTGAGAGAGAGAGAGAGGTATAGTCTGAGAGTGAGAGGGACAGAGAGAGAGAGAGAGCTAAAGACAGACAGGCAGACAGAGATTTTGGGGGAGATAGAGATATAAATGCAGATCTTGTGAGATAGGAATTGTGGGAGTGAAAGTCTGTGTTGCAGAGAGTTTGGGAGAGAGAATATTGTCGAGAGAGAGAAGAAAGTGTGGAAGAGTGAGAGTTTGTGTGGAACAGGAGAGTGAGGGATTGAAGCAGAGAGAGTGAGACGTTGCGGGAAAAAGAGAGGGAGAGAGAGTGTATGTCGTTCGCATGACCTGTAAACGCTTCATCAGTATAAATCCTGATGCTTTCAGAGGCAGCAAACCCTGCCAGAGGGAGAGTGTGGAGGAGTGGGAAAGAGGACGAGAGAGAGAGAGAGTGTGTCATCCACAAAGCGTGTAAAATACAAATGCCTACATCGACAGCAGATCTTGGAAGCCCTGTAAGAGCGAAGGAATGTGGGAGAGAGACAGAGAGAAAGCTAGTGAGAGAGAGGTGGGGAGAGAGAGAGAGAGAGAAAGAGGGAGGGTAGAGAGATATTGTGGGAGAGAGGGAAAATTGTATCCGAGAGCGAGAGTGTGTGGGAGAGAAGGAGAGAGGGAGCATGTGTCGTTCTCACGGATTAGAAAAAAAAATCAACAATAAAGATCCAAATACCTACACAGGTAGCAACGCATTAAATCTCTACAAGAGAGAGAGATTGTGGGGGGAGGGGCGGTGAGATAGAGAATGAGAGAGATTACGGCATAGAGGGAAACGGTTTGTGACAGAGAGAGAGAGAGAGAGGACAGTATGGGATAGCAAAAGAGAGGGGCTGTGAAAGAGAGAGAGAAAGGGGGCGGAGAGACAGTGAGAGTGGGAGAGAGGGAGAGATATTGGGAATAGGGAGAATATTTGCCATTCACAGGGGCAGTAAAAAGTTCATTAGTAAAGAGTGAAATATCTACACAGACAGCAAACACTTAGAAACTGTGTCAGAGGAAGATAGAGACATAAAGTGTGGGAGAAAGAAAGAGAGAGCAAGACAGAGAGAGAAAGAGAGAGATTATTTGTCGTCCACCGGCCTGTAAACAGTTCATCGGTAAAAACTCAATACGTATTGTGACATCAACATCTGGAATTTTGTTCACAGAGAGGGAGGAAAGTAGAGAGAGCGAAAAAGTGGGAGAGTGATAGAGAGAAAGAGAGTGTTTGAGATGGAGAGAGAGTGCGTTAATATGTTAGTCACCTTGTTAAAACCTTTTTTGTATTTAAACGGGTATTGAACATTAATTATCCAATCTAAAAAGCATGAAAAGCTACAGCTGGGACACTTTGCGTGGAAGCAGCTGGGAAGTTATCGGCACCGAGAATTTATCATGAAAATAAAGAAGCTTGAACCAAAAACAAGCCTGGATTAATTATTCCACAAGTACCTCTAACTGTGATTAACACGGTAGCAAAAGACACACTTTAAAGGTCGCTGATTGATTGTTCTATTTGAACATTTCTGTCTCAATCATCTGAAGAAAAAAATAATTGCCACGTTGCTAACAATTTACGTTATGGAGTAGCGGAAGGAGGGTGTGAAATTGCAACCCTTGACGATTCAATGAATTATCGGGCTCTGAACCCTATCAGGAATGGAATGCTGAAGTTTAAATTTGGGCCCAGGTTATTTCCTTACACCGGAAGAAACAAGGTATGGCTTTGGTGTTATCAGTACCAGCCAAAGGTAAGCTATGGTGTAAGGTATTTTCAGAATGGAAAATGGATGATGTGGATCATGAAGAGGGAGTAATCTTTCAGTTAAAGTTTCTGGATAAGTTCTGCTAAAACGATGATTTATTGGAAACCTAAGAAGCTTGAAAGAGCTTTGACAGATATTGGAAATCAGATGTCTGTCCAAGGAAATTATCTCATGCATAAGTGATATTGGCGACTGCAGAGAATTGAACTTGAAATTCCGGATTCGGTGTCGGCATTTAAATTACTGGACTGTGCTGGCATTGCCCATGATGATAGTATTTTAGTACTAACAGGGGTTCAGCTCCGGGGATGAGAATCTCCACTGGAAGAAATGAGTGCTGCCCTATAAACAAATTCTCCAGAAACAGTCTTTCCCTGTCACTTGTTTAGCAGGTGCGAACAACTATGTTGCAAAACAAAGCATAGAGAATTCGATGTTCACGGAATTTCGCTGTCAAAAAAAAACTTAATATCACCAAACAAAGATGGGGCTACTGACAAGAGCTCTGAAAATAGCCGTTATTCAACCAATTTGAGAGTCGGGACTAAAAGCGTGGCTGGGAAGTTGACCGTAGGCGTTTAAACAGAACATGAATGCACGGGGCATGGTTAATCCGTGTTTTTCTTATTGATCCCTCAGTATCATTACTTGATGAACTGCCCACAGAGAATTAATCATCTTTTTTTAAGTGATCCATGAAATGCATCCATCTAAAACTGAAAATGATGACGATGACTGTCATTGTGGAATTACATCGATGACAGAGTTTAAATCCGGTGATAAGCATCTAACTTTTAGATTCCTTCAACTGTGCACTTCTGAATGTGGTTTTCAGTTCTACGTTGTGCAGCATGGAATAGCCTGACTGATATCTATAGTCCCGATGAGGCAGCCCGGCAGGAGGTCAAGGAGTGTGAAAGCTCTAACTTCATCAGGTTCTGAAATGACAATACATTAACCACCTCCAAACAGGTGGTCCGTCCTCGCAAGATAGCAGGGCTCAACCTGTTTATCATTACTGATGTGGTTTCCAGCCAGATAACGCTATTTACTCGATCTGAGATGAAGCGGGCTCAGATGTCGCTAGATATGAAGAATGATAGAGCAGTGGTGTTCGGAAAGTAACGCGGAACTCCACTTTACTCAGTCGTCATTGATGCATCCCAATAGGTTAGCCCGTGATTTCTCAACAAAAAGTTCAGAAGCTTTGTTAACGGCTGAGAAAAATATTTTGGTGGGTAAAAATAAGATGAATTGGAAATTACATAGATTGCAAAGTTTGCACAACAGGAATTGCAGACTCTACATCAAAATGCCGAGTAGTCAATAAAGGGTATGATGACTTGCTTGAACCAATCACTGCTCAGTGTGAAACATGTCTTAAATATCGCAAAGACAACGTCGTGTCCTGTTCTGAGCTTGCCAGCGGCCAGCGAGTTTAACGTGCAGCGTCAATGGAACTGGAGCTTTTTGACCAAGGATAGGTGTATTTTTATTCCTACGCTTCTTAGATATGGTGAACAGGTTTAGCTTATCCTCTGTAATGCACAGTAAAGCAACAGGTTTTGGAACGTATCAGGAAGCTGGCTTTTCTGGATTTTGTTTTGTGGAATGAGATGGGATTTATTAATGATGTCATTGTAAAGACTCCTGTCGGGAAGAGTGATAGCATGATTTAATTTCAAGTTCAGTCTGAGAGCGAGAAGCTGGTGTTCCACACTGCTGCTCTGGAATTAAACAAATATACCTCCCTGAGCATGATGGCAGGTTTGACCTTAGATGACTGGGCTGGATGACTACAAGGTAGGACATTTGCTTAACATAAGCAAACATTTAAGGAGATATTCAGTTCCTCCCATATAAGCTATATTCGAAAGAGGAAGAAAGATGGTAAGAAGCGGACTAAAACTTTCATAGCTAAGCAAGGAAGTTAAATATAACATAATGGCAAGAGCTGAGGGATACCAAATTGCAAAGATCAGTTGCAGGTTCGGAAGATTGGAAAACGTTAAAAAATTGCCAAAGGGTTAGATAAAAAAATTTAAAACTGATCATGGTGAATTATGCAAGAAAGCTATCTCAAAAAGTAAAATCTGGTAGCAAAAGCTTCAAAAATATATTAAAAGAGAGAAAATTGCTAAGATGTATATTGCTCCCTTGCAGGACGAGTCTGGGTAGTTAATAGTGGGGGATGCATAACTGGCAGGGACACTTAATCCATATTTCCCTTCATTTTCATGGCAGAGGAAATTAATGGCACCCAATTTTGTTACAGGCAGTGCAGAGAAGGAGGGACGTGAACAATCACCATCACTGGTGAAAATCTTTTGCGAGAATTATTGGGATTGAAGGGTGACAAGTCCGCAGGACCTGATGGCCTACATCCCAGGAGCTTAAGAGAAGTGGGTTCGGAGATAGTGAATGCATTGGCCAAAATATTGCAAAATTTCCTATATTCTGGAAAGGTGCAACTATATTGGAAAAAAGCTAATATAACGCCCTTATCCCAAAAGAGGGGGAGAAGGATTGTAGGAAACTGTAGGCCACTTAGTTTAACATCTGACATTGGGAAATTTTTGAGATCAATTATTAATGAAGTAGCAATGGGGCATTTGGAAGGTCAAAATGAAACCCTTCAGAGTCAGCATGGATTTATGTAGAGTTTGAAGATGTGACAAGCAAAATTGATAATGGGGATCCTGTAGATGTAGTATATCTGCACTTCCAGAAGGCCTTTGTTAAAGTGCCACACGAAAGATTGGCACACAAGTTAAGAACACATGGAGTTATGGATTATGTACTTACTTGCGTGGAGGATTGGCTAACCAACAGAAAGCAGAGAATGAGGTGAAATGGGACTTTTTCTTGAATACAATCTGTATCACTGCAGTGCCACAGGGTTCTGTCCTTGGGCCCCAATTATTTACAATCTATAGGAATCACATGGATTCTTGGATAGAAGGTGCTCTAGCTAAGTTTGCAGATGACACCAAAATAGTTAGGAAAGTAAATTGCATTGAAGAATTAAGAAATTTACAAATGGATATGAGCAGGTTAGATGAATGGACCAAATTGGCAGATGCATTTTAAAATTGATAAATTTGAGGATATCCACTGTAGTTGGAAGAATAAAACAGCGACTTATTACTTAAATGGTCAGAACATTCAGAATGCTGCATCTCAGAGTGATCTGACTGTCATTGTGCATGAATCGCTAAAAGATAGTTTACCCGAAAAACAGGTAATAAAGAAGGCAAATTGAAATTTGGCATTTATTGCTAGAGGAATAGAAAATTAATAATAGGGAAGCCTTGTTGCACCATACAAGGCATTTGTGAGAAATCAAATAGAGTATTGTGCACAGTTCTGTTCCCCTTACTTGAGGGAGCATATAGTTCCACAGGAGTTGGTTCACAGTCGTTTGAAAAGATTGATTCTTGAGGTGTAGCCCTTGCCTCATGAGGAGAGATTGTGCTGTTTCTACCCTATAATCACTAGAGTTCAGAAGGATGAGAGGAGTGCTTCTTGTGGTATATAAGATGCTAAAGGTGATAGGCAAAGTAGACATGGAACAGATGTTTCCTCTTGTGGGCCTTATTTTTAGGCTATGTGGTGGCAGATTTAAATCAGAGATGAGAAGGAATTACTTTTCTCAAAAGGTCGTGAATCTGTGGAGCTTACTACCTCAGTGTGCAATAGATGATAGGCTACCAAGTAATTTAAGGAGGAGATAGACAGATTTTTAATTAACGACGGCTTGAAAGATTATGGGAAGTGGGCGAGAACTTGGAGCTGAGAACGAAATGAGATCAGCAATGGTCGTATTGAACAGTGGGGTATGCTAGAGGGGAT
This sequence comes from Carcharodon carcharias, assembly GCF_017639515.1. Classification (NCBI taxonomy): domain Eukaryota; kingdom Metazoa; phylum Chordata; class Chondrichthyes; order Lamniformes; family Lamnidae; genus Carcharodon; species Carcharodon carcharias. Next base: position 115,738,770 of record NC_054484.1, on the reverse strand, counting down.
GAATTGTATACGCCTGCTGCTATTTCTTATGATCTAATGTAATGACAAGAGTGTCATTGTCAAGAAACCCATGGAGAAATTGGCAGGATTAGGAACACTAATGAAGCTCATCACAGATAATAGTGGGGGAATTTGCCAATGAGGAGCTATCATGTATGTGCGAACATTTAAACATCATAGCTATGCATACTGCAGCTAATAGCCCATTTAGCAATGGTCATTGTGAAGAAGCCTTGCAGTGTTTGATGACGTGTTACACAAAATATTGGCCGATCAACCAGGTTGTAAATAGCAAACAGCACTAGCTTGGGCAGGGCATCCAAATAAATCTGTACAAATGTTGGTGGGGGACTGTCCATACTAGTTGGTGTGGGGAAGAAAACTGAAGTTGCCTTCGGTTCTGTTAGATGCTGCCCCTGCTTAGGAGGAACTGGCATATGGTCCACCTTTTCTGCTCAACTGCCAGTTTTGCTTGCTGGCAAAAGAATGTATCATTATAGCTAATGTTTCAGGCAAAATTTGGACAGCCTGACAGAAACACTTAGCACCATCGGAAATACGATTTAGACAAGGAGACATGGCTTATTATACAAAGGAAGGCTGAAAATATTTGAGAGGAACAATAAAAGTAATTGGAAAGTAATAGATTTGCTTCATGTCAATGAAACATTTGGGGTACATTCGTTGTGGTTAATCGGTAGTGATCATAAATTTACAGGTTCTTTACATTTCATAGAACGTGAGGAGGCACCGTCCCTACATATACACACACACATTGAGCTGTTATGAAGAGCAGACGATGCCAAATAGAGGTTTGACTGACTATGAACAAAGTAACACTGTGGTACAGGATAACGCTATTCTTTCAAAGGTGCAACTAGGAAAATTGGGAACAAAAGTTAACAGAATAACACGCACTCGCATTACTCACTCACATGTACGCACACACACACCAGTCTAATGCACACACACATGGATTGTGCTTGTGAGCGTCAGTGTAGGGCTCCAGTTCATTTGTTTGTTTATGTATGTATTTTGGCAAGTGTGTTTATTTTGGCCTGTGTGCCTATGCATGTCACCATGAATTAGGATGTGTGTGTGTGAGAGGGAGGCAGTTATTGTGTGTCATTGTTTTGTTTGTATGTTTTCCCCTCTGCCTGAATGTCTGTGTGTGTGTATGTTGAGTGTGTGCATGTATGAAATTATGTGTGTCATCATGTGTGCATGTCTGTCGTTCAAATACAATCATACACTGACTCAATCTCTCTCTCTCTCTGTCACCCTTCCGCTCTCTCTTCCAAACACGCACACATGCACACAGACACACACACACGGAAGCAGACACACACACACAGACACAAACAAACACGCACACACACACGCTCTAATACATATGCCCACATGCACACACAAGCACAGGCACCCAATGAGAAACACATGCACAAACACACACAAACAATAACTCACACACACACAGCCATTCAAACAGTCAAAAACTCACACACCCACTAGCACACATGCGCACACGAACACAGTTGCATAAAAACACATACACACTCTCACAGCCATGCACACCAGCACACACACACATGTGAACAAGCACTAACAGGCACAGATATGGAATAACTCACACACTAACATTACTCATTCACATGGACACACACACAACCCATTACACACATGCACTCACAATAATGCTCCCTTACACACATTAAGAAAAATAGACATGCATGCTCTGAAATTGGAACACACGTTGAAACACACACGCACAAATTTCACTCTCACACAGACAACCTCAAATACACACACGCACCTCATTCACTCTCTCTCTCACTCTTTCTTTCCCACTCTCTCACTTTCTCTATATATGTTTGTCTTCCTTGCTCTCTCTTTCTCTCTCTCACACACACAGAATAACACACAAAAACTACGAACACACCCATAGAAAGGCACACGCATGTGCACACACACACAGACACACACACATGCAAACACACACACTAACAAATATTGACACACACACACACACACATCCACATTCACACACATGCACACGCATGCACACAAACAAATGTTGAAACACGCACGCAAGCACACACACACACGCACACACAAACATTCACACACATGCACACACACTAACAAATGTTGACACACACACACACAGACACAGACAAACACACACACATGCATGCACACTAATAATTGTTGACACACATACACACACACCGACACACATACCAACACCCACACATGCCCACACATGCACACATTCACATACACAAAAACAGACAGGTATCTCTCTCTCCCTCTTTCTCTCTCTCTCTCGCTTTCTCTCTCACCCCACTCTATTTCCCCCTGTCTCTCTCACTTTCTGTCTCTCCCTCGCATACGTGCACACACAGACACATAAATACGCATTCATATATGCACACATATATACATGCTAAAACACACAGCCGCACAGACGTACACACAGGCATGCACACACGGGATCACTCATTCACCCAGGCACACTGTCACAAAGCACTAGTCTCCCTCACACACACACACACACACACACAAACATGCAAACAGAACTAGATAGGCAGAAATACAAAAAAAAACACGCACACGTACTGAAACACACCCACACATATGTGAACACACACTTGCACAGACGAAAACCCACTGACACACACATTCAGTGCAACACAAACACTCTCAATCTCTAACAAACACTCGTGTACATAAAGATGCGCACACACACCCACTAAGAGTCACATACAGAGAAAGACAAACAAGTAGCCATGCACACACGTAATCATAAACACACACACACACACACACCTGCACACAAACACACATGTAAAGACAGAAAACCAGACACAGGCAAAGACACAGACACACAGACACAAACACACATGCGCTCATACATACTCAGGCACAAATGGACACTGTGTGCATATGTCAGTGTAGGCCTGTGTGTGCCCAGGTAAGCGTTTTGGTTCATGTGTGTGGCTTTGCATGTGTGCCTGTGTTTTTCCATATGATTGAGTCTTGTTGTGTGACCAAGAATGTGTTTGTGTGGGAGGGTCTTTGTGTCACCCTGCTTCTGCACGTTCATGTCTATGTGTGTATGTTTGAGTGCGTGCAGGTGTTTATGACTGTGTGTGTGTGTGTGTGTGTGTATGTGTTTGTATGTGCGTTGGTAAATGTACATTACAGTATTTCACACTGACACAGTCATATTCTTTCTCTTTCTCACACACACACAAACACGCACATGAACAAATGCATACAAACACACACACACACACACACACTAACACAGAGACACACACACACACGTCAGGGACACTTGCACACATTTGCATAGAATGCACAGAATCACATACACGGAAACAGAGAGATCTCCTTCTCTCTCTCACTCTCTCTCTCTCCCTCTCCCCCACCCACTCTATCTCTCACTCTTTCTTTCGCTCTCTCTCTCTCATACATATACACTGTTTATTTTTGAAAACCACAAACAGAAACACACACATGCAAAAGCATTTACACACGCATATAATCACACACAGAGAAACACACAAGCGCACATGTGAACACTTAATAACACACACACACCGACACAGGCACGCACACACATACATGTACAGAAAGGCAGACAGAAACACACTGTCACACACATACAATGCCGCACAAACACTGATTCTCTGTCAGAAATACAGGTAGAAACATACATACACAAAAAAGTCACAGACACACACACGTGCCCACTAACAATAACATACAGAGAAATACGCACAAGTAGGCTTGTGCACACGTAATCAGACAAACACACACACACACAAACTCACATGCACTCACACATAGGAAGAACTACACACTCACATACACACACACAAAAACTGTCAAACTCTCTGTCACAAACATGCACAGAAGCACACAGACTTATTCTCCCACATTCAAATACACAGACTAAATAATCACAAGCACACACACACACACACATAGACATACATGTTCAAACTCTCAAAATCGCCCTTTGAATCAAACGCACAAAAGTTTACACATACTGTCACACACAGTCACATACAAAGAAGCCTGCAGACATACACACACACTCATGCAAAAGCAAGAGCACATACACAAAAGCATGCAAACATGCACACTCGCTTCATGCAAACATTAATTCTCAAAGCCAAGAAGTCTTACACATGTCACACAAACTCAGACGAACGCACACATTCATGCAGAGAAACTCCCACTCGCACACACATGGACAGTGTATGCCTGTGTCAGTGTGGGCCTTTGTGTGCGTGTGTGTGTTCCTGTATTTTTTATTGGTACGTGTTTGTGGTTTTGAATATGTGCCTGTGTACTTTTGAGAGAAATGCAATGTTTCTGTGAGTGTGTATATGTCCGTGTGCTGCTGGCCGTGCATGTCTGCGTTTGTAACTATCTTTGGGTGTGCCTGTGTGTGTTTTGTGTGTGTGCACTTGTGCCAGTGTGCATATGTGAGAGTATGTGTATGGGAACTTGTGCATTCCTGTATTTTACACTCACACTCACAGTCTCTCTCTTTCACACACTAACATGGGCACCCACAAACACACACTCACATACAGGCAAATACTCACACACACAAACACATACAAGCACTCTCACTCACACAAGTGTACACTCAGACAGAAACGGGCACACAAACACGGAATAGCTGTCAGACACGCTCAAAGACACACTCACCTGAACACGCGCACAAACTGGCACAAACACTCTGTCAGAAACATTCACAGAAACACAGTCGCACACTAACAAACACAAATACACTCACTCTGAATCAGTCAGAAGCACACACACACACACATGCACACACACACACACACATTAACCTGAACACACACATAAACATGCACAAACACACACACAATACAGAAATGCACAAACACAAGTTACAAGAACAAAAATACAGAAACACACGTACACACAAGATCTTGAAACACACACACACACACATTTACACACACAATCACATAAATGGAAAAACATGCACAACTCTCTCTCTCTCTCTATCTCTCCCCCTCTCTCTCTCACTCATCTCTCTCTCACTCACTCTCTCCATCATTTTTTCTGTCTCTACCTCACTCTACTTTTCTCCCTCTCTCTCTCAGATAAATACACAAGAACAAAATACACATTCAGAAACACACACCCAAACACACTAACAAGCACACAAACAAACACACACAGAGGAACACATACACTCACGCAGATTGTCACACCATATTCTCTCCCTCTCTCACACACACATACACATACATACATAAACACATAGAAACATTTCCAAATACATGACATTCTGAAACAGACTCATGTACCATTGAACACACTAATGCACAGAGGAAAATGCACTGACATCCACATACAGTACCAAACAATCACTGTCTATCTCACAGGCAGTTACACACATGCACATAAAGGTGTGCACACACACACACGTGCCCAAAAACAATCACATACAGAGAAACACCCAAATGTAGGCTTCTGTGCATGTAATCACTCACACACTCACACATGCATGCGTGTGCTCAAATATGAACAGAAAGGTACACTCACATGTTCATGTACATGGACACAGGTATAATCACCAACTGTCACAAAAAGTCTCTGTCACAAATGTGCACAGAAACACACTCCCACACTCAAACACACAAATACACACATACTGAATAAGTCTCAACCACACAAACACAAGCACACACACAGGGATGCATGAATTCTGGAACATACACTCGAATTATTCTCACACAAATATACCCAAACAGACATACACGATCACATACACAGAAGCATGCACAAAGGCACTGCTATACACATGGGAGAGTGCAAACCACAAGCATGCAAACACACACCTCATGCACACAGTCCTTCTTTCAACCAAGCAGTCTCACACACTTCAAACGCACTCAGTTGATCGAACACATGCATACATTGAAATTCCGATGTATACACACACACACACGCACACAAACACAAACACAGACACACACACACACACACACACACACACACACACACACACACACACAAACGGGACGTGAGAGAGAGATAGAAATAGAGAGAAAAAGCTCCGCAAACGTCAAAGAAACAGATGCATTCACACCAAAATACACACACATATACAAACACACACACACGCCCATGAGCAGACAAAAAAGCCACAACACAAACACACAGAGAAACACACACACACACACACACACACACAAAACACACACACAGACATGCACACATAGAAACGTCCATCCACTCGGGGACAATTTCACAGAATACTGTTTCCCTCTCACACAGAAATACATACAGTTACTCAAGCACATATGCAAAAACATGCGGACACACTGAAACACACTCATAAATATATGAAAACACACATACACATGCAAAAAAAGACTGATACAAACATGCAGTGCACCCGAACACCGTCTCTCTGTCAGAAGCACGAGCAGAAATGCACTCACAAACAAACACATACCCACAAACAATCACACACACAGAAACACACACAAATATAGAGGTGTACACGCAATCATACAAACACACACCTATACAAACACACACACACACAGGCTGATAGAAAGAAAGACACACAAAGGCAAACATACACGCAGACATATCCACACACACAGGCATACACACGCGCACACACACACACATGGACAGTTAACATGTTTGTCAGCGTGGGTCTGCGAGTGAATGTGTATTTGTGTACGCGTTTTGTTATGTGTGTTCGGTTTTGCATGTGTGCTTGTTCATTTCTGCATGTATGTTTATGTCTGTGAGAAAGAAGGTGTTTGTGTGTCAGTTCTTGCCTATCCGTGTTCTTTTGTGCATGCATGCCTGTGCTTGTATGTATGTGTGTTTGTGTGTGTGTGTGTGTGTGTGTGTGTGTGTCTGCGTCTGTGTATGTGTGTCTGCGTCTGTGTATGTGTGTGTGCGTGTGTGTGTGTGTGTGTGTGTGTGTGAGTGTCTGTGTGTGTGTTTGTGTGTGTGTGCGGACGTGAAAGTATGTATGTGGGTGCGTGTACTTTTTTGTATTTCACAGTTACACACACTCACCCTCTCTGTTTCTCTCTCTCACACACATACTCACATAAATACTCACTCACATGAATACACAAAAGCATTCTCTCATACATGTGTGCACACAGACACAAATGGCTACACACACACTAAATAACTCTCACACACACACGAAGACACAATCATACATATACACAGACAAACACATAAACACAAACTATCACGAAAATGCACATAAACAAACATGGAAGCTCACAGACAAAAATATACACACACTGAATAAGTCTCATGCACGCACACACATGCAGACACAGAGACACACACACACACACACACACACACACACACACACACCCAGCACACTCATACACGCAAACTCTCCAAAAAGGCCTTTGACTCAAATGCACAGAAACATACACAAATGGACACACAGGCACCAACATGCGCTCACAGACATACAGGCAGTGTATATCTGTATTACGGTGGGACTATGTGTGCATGCATGTGTTCGTGTATGAATTTCGATGCGTTGTTGTGGTTTTGCATATGTGTTTTGTAATACTGTATGTGTGTGGATATTTGTAAGAAAGGCAGTGTTTGTGTGAGAGTGTGTGCATTTGTCCATGTGCCTCAACCTTTGTTTTTACGAGAGAGAGAGAGAGAGAGAGGGTGAGTGTTAGTGTGTGTGTGCATGAATATGTGCGCGCATTTGCGTGTGTGTGAGTGTGTGTGTGTACAAATATGAGAGTATGTGTGTAAAAATGTTTACATTTCTGAATTTCACGCCGAAACACACACTCTCTCTCTCACCTTTTCTCGCACACATGCACCAACACACACTCTCATACACATACACACTCCAATGCTCTTGCTCACATACACACACAAAGGCACAGGCACATTAAAAACACACATGCACAAAGACTCACACATATATTAGCACAAGCTCTCATACAGGCACAACTACTCATAGATGCAAAAACTGACACATGTGCATGCTCGCACAAAATCACACACAATAGCGCACATGCACACACAATGAAACACTCATGCTCACAGACACACACATGAACTGGCATGCAAACACAGACACAAATGCACAAGCAAGCACTGAATAACTCTCACACACGTATAAAGACACACTCACATGCGCATGCACAAAAACACATAATAACAATCTGCACCAAAATTGGGTCTCAAACACATGCGCAGAGAAACAAACACATGCTCACAAGCAGGCAGATATACTCACATTGAATACGTCTCATACAGATGCATACACACATAAAAACACATACACACACTCTCTCTCACACACACACATATGCAAAAGCACACAAACATTCCAACATAAATCAGGCACAAAGTTAATTTAGCACCCAAACACACTCTACGCACATTCTGATGCAAGCACATATGCATACACAAAAACACGTACACACATGTACACACAACACACAGACAGATACCCACACACAGACACACACATAGACACACACGCAGAAACACAAGCAGCAGCACAAAAGCACAGACAAACACATACATTCACGCACAAACACACGCAGACACACACACATAAGCTCACACTCAAGACACAAGGCAAAAACACAAGGCAAAACATGCACTCATGCGCAGAAATACACACACACAAACATACATAAGCTCTAATGCGCAAATATGCACTTTCCTTCTCTCTCACTCACAAGTACACACCCACACACACACACACACACACAGACAGAGACAAACACAAGCACAAACATATTCACTCAAAGAAGCCCTCAGAAGCACAGACATACACACACATGCACAAAGACAATCGCAGACACACTATGATGTATGTACACAGACACGCACACACACACACACACACACACACACACACATGATCAAACACACGCAGGGAAACAAACTGGCTGAAATACCGACCGAAACACACACACACACACACACACACACACAGACTCCAACTCCGTGAAACATATTCACTCACACAAACAGGCAAACACATAAACGCTCACTCACTCAAACACACGTACATGATTGAACACATATACATACATTCACACAGATAACACAATCAATGTAGCACAATCACACACAGACATTGATTAACTCAAGCACTTACACAAACTCACATTCACAGACAATCACACACTGTCTCTCTCTCAGAAACACAAGCAGAAACACACACGCACAAAAGGGCGGGCAAACACACAGACATGCCAACAAACAATCATACAGAGAAAGAAATGCACATAGATATTTGCACAAATAATCACACAAAAACAACACACAACACACATACACACACAAAAACACATATGTATAGACGCACAGAGACACAGACACAGATACACACAGGCACAGACACAGATAAACACAAACCCACACTCACACAAACATGGACAGTGTATATTTGTTTGGCAGTTGGCCTGTGTGTGCATGTGTGTGTTCATGGATGTGTTTCGGTACGTGTGTGGTATTGCATGTGTGCCTGTGTATTTCTGTGTGGATGTGTATGTTTGTGAGTAAAACAGTGTTTGTGTGAGAGTGTGTGTTTTCATGTGCTTCTATCCATGCATTTCTGTATTTGTACGTGTGTAAGTGTGATTATATGTGAGAGTCTGTGTATGGGTATGCTTATATTTCTGCATTTCAGAATAACACATACACAGTATTTCTTTTATTTTCTCACACACATATAAACGCACAGATACTCACAGCACAAACACTGAAGGATGAGCACATACTACTGCACACACAGATGCAAACGGACACAAATACAATGAATAAATCTCATACTTCACACAAAGACACACTCACCTGCCCAGCGCAAAGACAGAAAAGCACCAACTGTCACAAGCAGTCTCTGTCACAAACATGTGCAGAAATACAAACGCACCGTCTCAAACATACAGATACACTCACACTGAATAAATGTCACATACACACCCAAATAAACATTAAGAAACTCGCGAAAACATTATGTGACCCCCCAGGCAGAGGAACATAAACACACATACATACACAATCACATACACAGAAGCATGCACACAGACAAAGTCACACACATGCAAGATCGCACACACACAAACATACAAACACGCTTCATGCACACTGTCATTCTCACAACATAACAGCCTCACGCAATTCACACACACATGAACGCACATCTGCATACACAAAAACCCACAAACACACATACACACACACAAACAGAGACACAGACATACATAGATAGAGGGAGTGAGAGAGAGAGTGAAGTAGCAACACAAACACATTCACGAACACACACACACACACACACGTTCACACGTGTTCACACATATACACAGTTATACACACACACACACACACACACACACACACCTATTGCAAACACACAAGCAGCAACACAAACACACTGAGAATCCCATAAGGACAAATACACACATGCACACACATGCACTCACATAAACATGGACACTCTATCTGTGTGTCAGTGTGGGACTGTGAGTCCACATGTAACCCCTGTACTTATATTTTGTTTTTTATATCTGTGTATTTCGGTATGTGTTTGTATGTTTATGATAAAGATACTGTCTGTAAGAGTGTTTTTGATTCTATGTGCTTTCGTTTGTGTTTGTAGGTGTTTGTCCGTGTGTGTGAATGAATGTTAGTGTGTATGTGTGTGTCAGTGTTTGTATGTTTGCATGTGTGTGTGAGTTTAAATGTGGGGCTATGTGTGTGTGTGCGTTTACCTTACTGATTTTCACACTGATATTCTCTTTCTCTCTTTCTTGCACACACACTCTCTCTCTCTCACACACACACACACACACACACACACATGAACATTTTCATGCACATGAGCAAATGCACACAAACATGCACATACACTAAACTAACACAAATGCAAACATGCTGACACATACACTCGCACAGACACAGCCACTCACAATCTCAAAATTTCACAGACTCGCTTGGACAATGTCACACACAAACACTCATGGACACGGACATACAGATGCACACACACACACACACACAAGTGCATACACAAACACTGAATAGCACTTTCATACGCAAAAAAGTCACAGTCACATCCACATGCACACAAACATATAAACAGAAGCTGCCACACACATTCCCAATCACACATATGCAGAAACACACACACATGCTAACAATGACACAGTTGCACTCACCATGGAATTAGTCTTATGCATGCACAGCCGGACAAACACACACACGCACAGACACATACACAGGCACACCAATTTACAGTGGCTGTGTTTGTACATGTGTGTTATTGAATGTTATTCTGTATGTGTGTGATTTTGCCTCATGCCTGTTTATTTCTCTATGCATGTGTGTGTGAGAGAGGTTTTGTTTAAGTTACATTTTGTTTCTGTGCCTGTGTGTTTTTATGCATGCATGCTTGTGGTTGTGTGCGTGTTTGTCTTTGTCTGTGTGAGTGTAGTTGCGTGTGTGTGTGTGTGTGTGTGTGTGTGTGTGTGTCCTTGACTGTGTGTGTGTAGTTGTGGTTGTGTGTGTGTATGCATTTACGTGTGTGTGTGTGTGTGTGTGTGTGTGTAAGAATGTGTGTGTGTGGGGGTGTGAGTGAGAATTTGTATTTCACATGCTCACAATCACACACTGATGCGTTGTCTCTCTCAGACACACAAACACACTAGCACACAAACACATACACAGTTACACATACAGGAACACGGATTAAAACATGCACAAACACAAACATGCACAAACTCACACACACACACAGAAATGTTCACACACTTGCACACAAGTAGCATTCAGTGACGCACAGTGTCAGACTCACATACTTTCACACAATCTTAGCTTCTGACACATTATCATTAGCAGACACACGTACTCACAAAAGCACACACAAAGACATTCCTATGTACAATCACATGAAGAGACACAGAATCACACAGGTTTTTGAATGTCGGATGATCAAATGAAATAAAGTTGTGATTATCGCCTGATCTATGTGCAAACTTGCATTGGGTAAGTAAGATGAGAGTGATTAAAGACTGGCATAAGAGAAGTGACTTCTGGTTCATGGAGCACTGGGAACATTATTTGATAATGTGGTGGCTCTAACATTGGTCAGGATTTCACCTGAACTGTGCTGGGACTATCGTCATGCTGAGTCCTATAACTAGGGAAATACAGCGGGCTTTGAAATAAATAAAGGGGGAAGTTTTCTTGTCGAGGAAGATTGTCCAAGTTAAAGGGAACTGCCAAGACAGTAGATCAAGATAATATATGAGACAATTATGATTAGAGAATAGCAGTAAGAGAAATTGAAATCTTCAGAAAGGTTTTACAAAAACAGTGACAATACTGAACTAAGGGTACTGTGTAAGAATGCCCGCAGCATCCATAAAAGAATGATGAATTGTCAGCTCAAATGGAAATTCATTTGTATGACATGATGCCCATTACGGAAATTATTGAGAAACAAGTTGCTGAAGGTTTACAGGTGGTAGGCGAGATTTTTGCAGTCCGTATACCCATGATCATAATAAATGGTTGAGCAAGCCGGAAAGATTCAATTGCCTATTGTTGCCCCTAATTTATAAGTTCTTAAGTTTGCATTTATTTACATCCTAGAGTTCATTAGGATCTGACCGTACCAAGAATAGATGCATCAGGCATTACCATGCAATTTGAAATAACTCTGAATTATTTGTAGCTATTGGAGTGAGGTAACAGTAACTCCATTATTGATGAAATGAGGGAGAGAAGAGCAGTGACCTACAGGCTAGTGACCTAACATCAGCAACATGGTAAATGCTGGAGTCAATTATAAACAATTTTAACAGGACACATAAAGTGTTAAGATTGGGCAGTGGTAACATGGATTAATGAAAGGGGAATCTTGTTTAGGAAGCCTGATGTATGTGTTTGAGGATATAACTAGTGCAATAGATATGGGGTGGGGGTAGTACATTTAGAATGTTAGAAAGATTTTGATAGGGCCCAGTGCAGCCATGATGGGCCGAATGTCCTCCTTCTGCGCCGGAAAAATTCTGAGATTGTCTGATTCTTTGGGGTTCACACAAAAGAGGTTACTTGGGAAAAATTGAGTGCATGAGAATCCGGTCAATATACTAGCCTGGATTGAGAACTGGTTAACGGGCATAAAACAGAGATAGGGTAAAATGGGTAAATTTCAGGTTGGCAGACAGCTACTAGTGAGCACTGCAATTATCACTGAGTGGGGTCCTACTCACAACATATCTCAATGATTTGCAATCGTCAATAAATGTAATCCTTCCAAGTTTGCATATGAAATAAAATTAGCAGGAAATGTGAATTCTGAGGAAGAGGCAAAGGTCCTCCAAAGAGATTTTGAGAGGCCAAGTGAGTGGGGAAAAATGGCAGATGGAAGATGGAAAAATGTGAGCTAATCCACTTTGTTAGGAAACCCAGTCATGCAGAATGTTTCTTAAATGGTGAGAGGCTGAGAAGTGTTGAATTTTAATCGGGCTTCTGATGAAACATTCAGGTACAGTATCAATAAAGAATGCTGATTGCATGTTGTCATTTATTACTAGAAGAGTTGAGAATGTTATTAAATATGTCTCACTGCAATGATAAGGAACCTTGTTGAGGCAGTACCTGGATTACTATGTGCAATTTTGGTCTCTGAACCTAAGGAATAATGTAGATGTACAGAGCAATTGCAGCGAAATTTCACGGAAATAATTCCTGGGATGGAGGATTGTCCTATGAGGAAAGGTAACATAGCCTGGAAGTTTATCCTCTGGTCCAACAGGATTTGTGTAGGATGTTTCCCCGGCTGTTTGTTCTAGAACCAGGGGGCATAATGTCAGAGAAATGGACAAGCCACATAATTCAAGAAGGGGAAGTGTTTTCTTTTCCAATCAAAGGGTGGTGAATCTTTGGAATTATCTGACCAACAGGGCTGTAGAGGCTCTGCTATGGAGCATGTTCAAGACTGAGATTGATTGATTCCTGCAGATTAAAAATATCAAGCAAACACTGCAGGGCAATCATGTTCAAGGATCAGACATGATCTCACAGAATGATGGAGTGAAGTTTAAGGGATAAAGGACGTACCCCTACTCCTGCTTCATATTTTCTAATACGATGGAAGTGTTCGTCAGCATAACTGGGGATGGAGAGAAAATGTGTTTGTAATCCAGCTCAGGTAAACTGGAGAATGGAGTTTGTGAACATACTCAGACATCTGTCACACAGGGGAGAGGAACTGCTCTATAGTGAATGGAATCAGTGACTGAAACTGAAGACAATGGCTTCAATTTCTTCAAAGTTTAAAGGACAAGAACAATAATACAGTTACACATGTTTTATAGAACAAATAACTGGATAGAGAGACTTATCAGGCACACCAACAATTGCAAGGATGGGATAGAAACCTGCTTGAATAACCATAAGTACATATTCAATCCACGCTGCTAAAGATAACCAATCTTGTGAAAGCCAGTAAAGACCCTGGGATAAGCCCCTGTTATTGGCTGGAATGTTCAGGTCCATTATTCTGAGATTCGGATCCATTATTGAAATATTCCATTCCATTGTTCTCGGATTCTGATCTCTCTCCTCTCTCCTTTCTCTCTCTCTCCTTTCTCTTGAGCTTCTGATTACTGTTAATTGCTGTTGTGGATGGTCCCGCACACAGTATGGTATAAAACATTGAAATATGCCCCTTGTTAATAAAAGAGGGACACCCCAGTGACAGAGTTAGGTTCCTTGGAGACTGACGTTAATTACAGCCACTGAACAAACATTCAATCAACACGTTTTACATAGTAATACAGTAGAGGACTTACGGGGTCCCAATGGGATGCATGGGGCCCACTGATGGTAGGAATGGCAGAAATAGCAGATGGCCGGACTTCAGTCTTTCACAGAGTGACAGAGTAACACAGTGCAGAAGAGTCCCATTGGTCCATCGAGTCTGCACCAACAAGTGAAAAACGCCTGAGTTACCTAACTAATTCCATTTACCAGCACTTGGCCCATAGCCTTGTACGTTATGAGGTACCAAGTGTTCCACCCCTCTTGAAGCAGCTTATATTTCACCACTCTTTTATTTTTACTTAGTTCTGTTGAAGGGTCATTGGGACCCGAAACATTAACTGTGCCTCTCTCCGCAGATGCTGCCAGACATGATGAGTTTCTCCAGGTCACCGCCCCATGCCCACAAATCCCTGCAGTTTGAGTTCAGTTTGAAGACAGCTGCCAAGGGAGACTAGAACCAATAGGTCCAAAGTGAAAAAAACGGGAAACACAATCCTTACAAACTCCCAAAAGGTCCATCTGGTCAAACGGAGAGTAAGGATCTTGGAAAATGTACTTTAAGTGAAACTAAACATTATGAGCAGAGTGGGAGACTCCAAGCTTCAAATTTACATTTGAAAAAATCTGCCAGAACCAGATGTAACGTGATATAAAGGCTTTTTAGAAGTCAGAAGTTGCAGATAAACATCTGAATGCCTGTAACACTTGTCTATGGGAATGTGACGCAGCGATACTATTAATGGCTGAGTCAGTGAGGAATAGTTCCTAGAACACAGCTTGAATGGATGTGATCACCGAGGGAAGAAGAGCATTGGAAGGAGAGCTAAGAACCCTGGTGCTGAACCCTTGCGCAAGACATCTGAGAGAAATTGTCAGTGTGTGAGCTGATTCCAAAGTGGGCTCTTGGAGATTGGAAAGTTTCCTGTAAGAAATGGAGTTCAGTGAGAGCGGTTGTCTGATGGTGGGAAAAGCGAATGGAAAGACTTGAAAACAAACTCATTGCATTTCTTCGAGTTGTAATGGTCACTTGGATACAGTGTGGTGGGTCTGGGTACAGGTGTTCTCTTGGTTTACGTGGACTGTGTACATACTATGAACAGTAGAGTATAATACAGACTTTGTAACTTGTGAAATCCTTACAAGAATATTTATTTATTTTTTTATCTATCTTTCTTTCTATCTATCTATATATCTATTCAGATATATAAACATATATATATATATGTATAGAGAGAAGAGATGTTGCTGAAAGAGCATCGCAATATTGTTCATCTTGTCTTGTTTATTAAAAGTTTTTTGTTAAAGCTTCATTACATATCTCCAGTGATTCTGATCAGTAGTCACTCTTCACATATTTAAACAATGAATGCAGTTAGGGTCTATCCAGCTGTGCTGCACACTGGGATTCGGCTTGTCCAGTTGCTACATCATCAGGTATGATAACCATATCATCTCCATGGAGAGGGCATAGGCAATGACTCCAGGAAAGTGTAGGACACCTCAAGAGGAGGAGGAGGAGGCAGGGAGAATATTTCATTGGTGCCTTAGATCCAGACAGGCTGTCGGAGAGTGCCTGATAATGCTCTGATTCCCATTGAACAGCTTCACTCTCCCACTATTCTCCCCTGTTAAAACCATCTTGGAAACCCCATCACAGCTTCCCCTTGGTCACTTTCAGTAATAAAAATCTGGAACACTAACTTGATTATTAACATCTGTATCCAACAACACATCCAATTATACAGACAAAACTGAACTATTCACACGTCTGGGTTCGATTGGTGCCTATACATTATTTTCCCTCGACTTTCCTAGTGCTCCTACATAGTACATCCCCAGTGTCAGCAGCATGGCTTGTGGTAGGCTGCTGACTTTAACTGCGGGAGGCTGCAGATAGTTTTGCTGGACAGCCTCGAGCAGGTCCGGGACACACGGACTCATATGGGGACTGCACCACCTCGACATGGGCAGCAGCAATCTGGCTGATGGGGGTGACAAGGACACTGGCAGAGTGGCATTGAACGGAGAACAAGTTATGTTAGCTGGAGAGAGGGCAGCAGGTTTGTGCTCCAAGGAGACACTGCCATTCCCATGGGCCGGAATCTTAGCCATCCTAGTAATCTGCTGGAGCACATGTTGCTAGACGGCTGAGAGAGTCTGCATGTCAGTTTGAACACTGAGCTCCACCACCAAGGTGACATCAGTCTGAGCCTCCATGACAGCAATCATGGATCTCATTAGAGCAGTCAGAGCTTCCACTGCAGGGATGAGATTTGGAATAGATTCGGTCTGTACTGCAGAGGAAGTTTTGACAATGTCCAACAGATACTGTATCACAGCTGGGTCCACTAGTGCTGTCATGGAGTTAGTGTCCACTTCCAAATGCCCTCGCAAAGGTCCCATCTGAGTCCCCTATATCAGAGCCCGTCGGTGATCACACTCTCCGTTGGGCTGTCACAGGAACTATCCTTTCCACCTTTCCTGGCTGCAGCCCATTGCTGCTCGGTGATTCACCAAATACATATTTCTACTCTGCACTCTTCTCCATTTTTCATACATTGCAAATATTTCAGCTGATTGTGATGGGTGTCAGATCAATAGACCGGGCTTCATCATCAGTGATTTCATTTTTCTCCCTTCTCCGTCTTTCCTACCTCCCTCACTCCATTCCCACCGCTCCCACTGCACCACCCCCCTCTCTCTATCTCTCTCTGTTTCTCTCTCTCTCAGTCTCCCTCCCTCTCTCTCTCTCTCGGCCCACATCTCTCTCCCCCTCTGTCTCATTGGGTACCTGTCTGTTTTTTGGCTGACATTGTCAAGCTTGAATTCAGAAGTGGGTGTTTGTTGTGAGGGATTGTGGGTTGGATGGAAAGCAAGATGGCCATTGTCCCACCAAGCGCATTTTATATAAGATCATTCCAGACTGCAGGATGAGTGTGAACTGGACCTTCAAAAATGACATAAGGCATGAACACAACATTCTACTGAATACACGTGGAGATAACTAATGCTACATCCTATGTCACAGCCACTTCCATGATACAGATAACCATCTCCTCCCTCAGGCACAGGGGATGAATGTTTGCCTGGTCCCCTCTGGTCCTCTGCCACTCCCTGTGTTTAAGGGGTCACGTTGTCCTGCCAGCGAGAGAGGGCAGAATGTCAGTGATAGTGTTGTACTGCGGTAGGTGATGTATCTGTCGTAGCTGAATAGCTGGAGTTACGTTGAGACAGGGATTGGTTTGTGTGCGGGTGGTATCAGTGGAAGGTGTGTGAGAGTGAGGTGGTGATGGTGAATATTCAGCATTAGTCCTGCGTGTTCAGGACTGATTGGTGAGTGAAGGAGGTGTGGTACATTGAGCTGTGTGAGAAGTTGGTGTTTTTGTTGGTAGGTGATGCAATGTGGAGATGGATTCAGTGACCATTCCCACCCGTGTGAGCACAGTGAACTTCTTTTGGCACTGCTGACAGGTCACCGAGGCCAGACACCTTACATTGGCTCCCCTTCCAATCTGTTCCCATCCCCATTCGGAGATTCTTCCCTTTGGATCTGTAGTCCGCACCACCCATGGGAACATGGCCTCATTCCACCTGGAAAACCTCCTCCAAATTAGTGTCCCATTAACTTTTGTCAATTACCTTCAATGTGTGACTTCGTATTCCTGAAATTTCAGCAACTTGAAACAATGTCATCTGAACCACTCTGATCAAAACATTCATGAATTTGAAATCTAGTGCTAATGTCCCCTTACACTTAACTGTACTGCAGAGACAATCCCATCATTTTCAATCTCTCCTGATTCTGTGAAACATTCCAATAAATGTCCTGTGGATCTTCACCACTTCGTTCCATTCTTCCCAAATTCTGATGGTTAGAGTTGGACATAATCCTCCCACCAGGGCCTCACAAATTCTGTGCATAAAATTATAAGTTCTTCCTCTGTATTTTCATGCCTATCTGAATTTAAATCCATGAACGCTGCATTATTTTATTTTTCAACTGCCTTCTCAACCTGTCCTGCCACCTTCAAAGATCTTTTGTGTATTCCCAATCCTGGGGTTTTGTGTCCTGCTAGATTCAGGGATCTGGCGCGGAATCACCAGAGTTAAGGTAATTTTATAATGTCTATTTCTGCTTTAAAAGTGAATATCCAATAGATAATTGATTCCACAGCTCATTCAGAGCTTGCTGCAAGAACATTAATCCTCTGTGATAGGAGGATGTATGGAGACCAAGGTCTCACTTAAGACCATACACAACCACATAGCTGCTATCAACAGGGGTCACTCATATGGTACAGCCTGCAGCAAACAGCTAATTCTTTTCAATTGTCTCTGTGTTCATTGGTGTGGCATCAGTTTACCTCCCAGTTAAAGGGGCTCAGGAGCAGCAGCAACATCATGAAGAACGTTGTGTGCTAGATGGATGGGCCTTTAGGTGGCAGGATTCACAACGCTGAGTGACTGCAAGAATCAGTTGTCAGAGATTTAGACAATAACCAATGCAAAGAATGTAAAGAACCTGGGACATTAACCTTAACATGAATGAGATACAATGCAGGAGGAGGCTGTGATTCTCCAGGGAGGTTGTGACTGAACGGTGTGCCCATCTCCACAAAGACCTACAGGAAATGTGACTCCAGAGGTAGGCACTGCCATTGACACTGAAGCTCGTTGTGGGTCTTAATAGTTTCATGGCCAGTTACTTCCAAGTCTCATGACTGAATTGTGTGGCTTCTCCCAGTGAGCTTTTCACAGGGGTATCCACACTGAGACTAATGCCCTTTCCCCCAACGCTGGTCACTTCATCTCAGGCACAGGGGTGACAGGCTTTGCGTCCACCCTTGGATTTCCACAGGTACAGGGCGTGTTCGGTCTCCCACACGTTGTGCTAAGTGTCCCACACAGAATGTTGGCTGCCACATAAACAGAAAAGACTCTCACTCGATGAATGTGCAGCTGCTCCGTGACATTCACAATGTCAAACTGTATCTAACTTTGCAAAACAAAAAATATATATATACACGTGACAGAGAAATAGATAATTTATACATACCGGGCCAAGAGTTAAAGTGAATCAACTAGATCACGCACTTTACCTTTTCAAGTGTATACACTTAAGTAGCATGCGCGTTTTCCTGGAAATTGGAATGTGCCAGTCTTAAACGCTCAGTCATGATCAACGCTGTACACTGGAAAACCAAGAGGTCTTAGCCGAGAAAAGAGCCTATTTCACTGAGTTGATGGCCCTGCAGCAGCTGTTGATATTTGTGTTCCTTTGTTCTCCTGGGAACAGCCTGTAGGGAACAGCACCCTGTGCCATATAGCTGCTCGGGATGAACCGCGATAAATAGAGACACTGGACCTCTCTCCAGAACCTCTGTATACGGGGACATTCCAGTAGATGGTGGACAACAGTCCCTTCACCACCAAGGCCATGTTGAAGAGAACGTGTCAGGGACATAGTTTTTATACATGCAGCAAGTGAGTGACAGGCAGGGCCTTTGTGTCCACCAGACAAACCATGTAGTGGTGCTTGTTTGAAGGTTCTGGGATGAGGCATTCTGTGAGATGGCTTTGACAGTCTGTTCAGCGCACCATCCAGCAGATTCCACCATCTCCTTTCCTCACACAGCCTCTATGACTTAAGTGCAAATCAAGTCGGGATGGGCCCCTGATCAGAGTTGTTTCTCTGCAGGAACAGATATACGAGGGATAGGGGATGTGAGACGGTGCAACTGCCTGTAGCAGCAACATGGTCAGGCCCATCCTTGGTAACACAAGGTATAGGGAGTTAAGTTAGGACAGATACATTTATCTTGGTTTCAGGGCATGTGGGTGTCGATGTGCACTGCAGGATCCATGGTGGACAGAGACCAGTTCATCCAGCATCACTCCGGAAGATTGCTGCTTTGCAAGAGTGTAACCGAAGACGTGGGATGGAGAGTAGGAAGTTTGAACACTATAGAAATGGCATTACATTGATCTTGTATCTGAATGTCATGTCACACATCACCAAGTTTTACTAGATGCTGCACAAAGTTTGTCAGAGAAAAGTGATAAACATGGAGCCATGCATTGGTCAGACCGTGTAAGGATAGCGGATATCCTCCCTGGGACATGATTCGAATGGTGAGGCCGATTAGTGAGCACAGAAAACTCTGCCGCTGATATCTTCTGTTGTACACTGGTGCCGTGCTCATCACAGAGTGCAACCCACTCTTGTACCCACTGGAGTGTGATCCTCTGCCCTGGTTCCTGCTGAGTGTGAAAATACAGATGCTGCTTCGTCGGACACGTCTACCTGCTCCTTGTGTCCGAGCCCCGAGTTCTCTCCGGAGTGTAGGGCAGCAGCTCCGGGATCTGTGGGAGAATCACAAGGCAGTCATGACATGAGGCCAAGACGATAACTTTCTTTTTAGTGACCTTCCTCCAAAGCTTTCCTGGAACTGGTTTGCTGACATTCACTGCCTCACTGCCTCTAAACACTCTCATAGCTTGGAGTTACACATTACCATTCTGAACGGAGCTGCCAATCTCAAATCCCAGCCGTCCCCAAACCCTCAAACCAAGGCAGCCCACGTCAGCACCTGCAGAACTGCATCAAATTCGGCCGCTTGAAACTGGGAAGAGTGGACTCCTGTAAACCAGATGTTCTGTGGATCTCTTTCCGGCAATGTGCATTGTCCTCTGCTCCACAGGTGCAATAGCACCAAGAGTTAACGTCCCACATCCGTTCCTGTGTTGCTCTCGGGCATTGTGCGTCCTTTTCCCCTGCAAGTACAATAGGGGAAGGACGATGTAGTAACTCATCGAGTAACAATAACTGGAGATTCCTCCAATAGATACACAGTTCATTCTCCTCATTGCCAGCCTTTACCACTGGCATTGTTTGCTGCACCTTGACCCTGGGCACAGGCTCCTGTAACTCTTCTGAACACCATGTACCCTCTCCCCACCCGAGTCCTGACACCATGTATACAACAATGCCTGGCTCCATGCCCAGTAGGGAGATCCCCGTCTACTTGGCCGTTTGCAGAATGGTGTGGAGTGCTTTTGTCACAGTCCCCAGGTCGACTGATGGTCACCATTGGAGCTGGTGATCTCCATTATCGTCACCAAACTCTTTCTTGTGTTGGGGATGGCTTGGATACTACAGTGAACGGAATGTCCTTTGTGCACATACCTTTGACATGAAGACACCCAGGCCATGCTCGTTGACAACAGGCACTGCCACCTCCCAGGACTCCTGGGTTCTTCAGGGAAAAGGACACCCTGTGTGTGTCCACCTCTGTCAACCGGAAGTGAACAAGGAGAGAATGGATTGGGAGAATTTGCAATGGAGGGTGGGAACGCAAGGCAGGTGAGGTGAAAGATGGGTAAGAGTATGTCGATGATTAGAGAGCTGGAGAGAGAGACTGGGTAAGTGAGAGAAGCAGTGAGTGTAGAGGGAGAAACGTGGGGCGGAGTTGGGAGTCGACCAGTCCCAACAGATTTGAACGTGGAAAAATATAACCCCACTCTATTAAATAAAATGAAGGGAGAGGAAAAACAGCGAATTAGAGCGCGGTTAGCATAACATCAGTACTGGGACAATGTGAGAATCTACCATAATGGATGTGATAACAGGAAAGTTCGGAAACATCAAGGGGTTTGCACAAAGTCACTGTGGATTTATGAAAGGGAAATCATGTTTGACACACCTACTGGAGACGTTGAGGATGTAACTAGCAGAATAGGTAAGGGAGAAGGAGGAGATGTGGTGTATTTGAATTATCAGAAAACCTTTGGTGAAGTTCCAAATAAGAGGGGCAAAAGCAAAATTGCAACACATGGGATTGGGGGTAATATATAAGCTTGGATTGAGAATTGTTTGGAAGGCAAGAAGCAGAGTTATGAGGAGCAAAGAGGTCTTTTCAGAGTGACAGAGAATGAGGTACCACAGGGATCACTGCTTGGGCCATATCTTTTCATGGTAAATCTCAGAGATTGGAATGATGGATCCAAATGTAATATTCCCAAGTTTGCTGATGACACAAATCTTGATGGGAATGTTAGTGATGAGCAGGGTGTTAGAGGCTTCAAGTTGACTGTGACAATTTGAGTGAGTGGGAAAATGGCATGGCAGATTCAGTATAACAGCATAATGTGATTAATGTGAAATTATTCACTTCAGTAGAAAAACAGAATTGCAGATTATTATTTATAAGGTGATAGTTTGGGAAACGTTGATGTACAAGGAGACCCGGGTGTCCAAGTCCAATAATCACTGAAGCACGCATGCAGGTCCATCAAGCATTTCAGAAGGCAAATGGTTTGTTGGCCTTCACTGCAAGAGGACTTGTGTACAGGAGTGAAGGTTGTGTTAGTGCAGCTGTACAGGGTCTTGTAGAGACCACCCTGGAGTAATGCTTGCAGATGTGCTTTCATACTGTTAGGGGGAAGAGAGTAAGTGAGAATTTATGGTGAGGGCTGATCTGTTATTAGGGAATGAATTTCAAATATTAGAATCTATAGGCAGGCAAGCACAAACCAGTAACTCAACAATTATACAGTTAAACCAGATGAAACTTACTCACTCTTAACTTTGTACACCCTTAGGGTTTGCAATCACCAACAAGGTCTAGGGTGTCTGACTAGAGACTAAGGTTGGAAAACAACTAAGATTAATCGTGTTCTTCAACAGAGAGGGGAAAACAGATGGTCCCAGTTTAAGTAGGATGGAAGGTCTCTTCCTCGGTGAAACATAGGG
Organism: Carcharodon carcharias; assembly: GCF_017639515.1. Taxonomy (NCBI): domain Eukaryota; kingdom Metazoa; phylum Chordata; class Chondrichthyes; order Lamniformes; family Lamnidae; genus Carcharodon; species Carcharodon carcharias. The sequence goes on along the minus strand of NC_054484.1, from coordinate 115,715,153 downwards.
TCACATGATGCATGTACCTGTTTCCCACGATGTTTGCTTAATGTTGACTATATGTTGTTCAGATCGGAATCTGCAAACAGCTCTTGTACATTACCAATTATGTATAAATATGTTGAACATTTGAAATTTAGCAGAGTGGTATCCCAAGCTGCATTGAGATGCTGCTTTCCTTGCAATTGCTCGAATAAACGATCGTGACCTGTACCTGAGACTCCTGTGGGCCGTTTGTCAAAGTGACCACAGCAGTGTGGCGTAGTTGGCAGGATACTTGGATCGGATCCTCGGGAATGCTCTGCAAAGTGGGTGAGTATATTCATTTACCACCCATAGTTAGTGCAGTATGCCTTCCGGAGAACGGTCCGGATGAGTATGAAAAAAATCCGGAGGACTCAGGACAGGAGATAAGAGGCCCCAGGGTGGGTGGTGGAGCCGGGCTGGTGGGTTACGGTATGAAATATAATCATAACCGAAGTCACACTGGCAGGCCAGACCCCAGTGAAATAAGTGAAACCGCACATACCGCAAGTAACTCAGTAGTTAGAGCCGCACAAACATAGCGTCAGAGATAGATGGGAATAAGAACCGAAGGCTGTCAGGGAAACAGAATATAGTGATGGAAGTTGACTGGGGAACCGCGGACTCCATTACGAGGTTCATAGTGGAACAGCAGTCAAAACTCATCAAAAAATGCAGAAGGAGTGGTGGGAACCAAGAGGAACATCTGGAGAACAAAAAAAGTGGGAATTCTAGCAGAACAATTATAAGGAAAATAACGTGGTGATGGTTATTATTATCTTGTACCTACAGTTGAGCAGATGGGTTAATACTAATTTCCAGTCGATTAGAGAGAGAGATAAAGTCATGTTCAGGACAGATCAGAGCAGTGGCTGCAGCTTGTGGTGTTACTGATCAAGAGGAGCAGAGCTCTGAAGGAGAAACCTATGATGGAGCTGGGACAAAACCGCCCTCATACGAACCAACCGTGACACTGTGCCCGCTTGAATACCATGGCCCCTATGGAAGTAACTGTTAGGAAAAGTAATGCCAGGAAAGGCTAATTAAAAAACGAACGGAGAAAGGGGGCTGAGGAATAGGGGGAAGATTGGGAGACTGAGAGTTACTGAGAAAGTTAAGAACGCACCATTCAGCCCGGGGGAGAAGCACACTTTCCTTAAAGAACTACCGAGAATGCATAACAACCCAGATTTTTGGACCAAACTGTGAGAAATGCAAGCTCTCTATACAATGCACCCCCTTGATACCCACATACTGGTGAAGGGTAAATGCCCAGGGGATATCTGGGGAACTTTAACACTACAGTCTTGAAGTGGAGACAGGGCGAACCCTGGAGACGTCCCAGATCGGGACAAGGCGACAGTCTTTCACAGGGACATTGAAGAGGCAGTTAAGGAAGCCTTGGGGGAGGGAGAAACGGATTGCTGGTGTACAATGTCCCGTGCATGATGACGAGATTTTGCTGAAAATGTGGAAGGATGATTGGGACCCGAAAGGTCCGCTACAAGAGCTGCTTGTGCTGAAGAGAAGGATGGAGAGAAGGACAGAAAAGAGGTGTAGCCCTAGGGGCGTTAATAAGCACTCACAGGCAGTAGCAGGGGAAATGTGAGCTTTCATCTGTTTGATTGTCACTGAAGTTGGAGCCTTCAAGATCCCTTTATTTTCCCAACTGCTATTTGAAGTTCCGTTTAGATTGAGAGTTTTAAGTTGTTAAACAGGGTGAGATGTACCAACCTTTTTACGACCCCCTTGCTGACTAGTATCACCAGCTTCCATTGGGATTGATACATACGAGTTACATTAATTCATACGAGTTTGTGTTCTAAAATTCTGAGGGGAAAAAAAAACGTATTACCTGAAATTCAAAGGGATTCTAGGAAAATCAGAAGGCAAAATCTGACGGTCTAAGTGGTTCCTCTGGATAAAAAGGGGTTTATTTTGGTGAGATAAATTAAATATGAAAGGAAATCTGCATCCCAGAGCATGTTAATTTGAATTTTGGTCAATATTGAGATATAAAGTGAAGTGTAATTGAACAGGTTACTTTTGAATCACTAGGATGCGATCACAGATAAAGAATGTATCGATAAACATACTGGAATAATAACTTCAATACAATTCAATACACACAAGAAAGAGGTTGTTTTATTATTGATAGCGTAAATTACATATCTTACAAAGTTTACAATTTGAAATTTGGTTCCTGATAATTTCACAAAATGGAATTTTCATTTTAAAAGGTTTGACAACAATTGGCACTAAGTCAAATGCTGCAACCTCTGTTATTTGCAAGTCTGTTACCAAAATATGAAGATAAGCTCAAGACCTTGCCAAAGTTTGGCAGAAATCCAAAGTGTGGCTGAGTTAATGAATTTGTGATCATTCTAAAAGAAACGGGTCAGCCACAATTAGTGGGTTATATTTGAGATGATAAAATGTTGCTTGAGAAGAAGATAAGTAACATGTCAATTCCTGATTTCTGTGTTTAAAACTGTGATGAGAATATTTTATTTAGTTTAACGTCTCTTCAGCCAAGCTGAAAAAGATTAGATGGTAGTTGTTGCATGTGTAACATTGAGTGAGACAAGCAGGAGGAAGAGTTAGGGAAAGTGGACACAAATACAAACGTTTTTAAAGAGAAGTGAATTTAATAATCTGGCCATCAACTGAGACATTGGAAACACACTTGGGGAGATAAGCAAAGTGCTATAGACAGAGATCGTCAGTGATATTGAATACTTACTATGGCCTAAAGAGCAAGGACACATTATAAACGATCAAAAAAATAGAGAAACCGACATCAAGAGAAACGTGGGATGATCACGTTCAGGGGGGAAAAAAACTTAGAGGTTAAACTATGTGGAATCTGCAGTAGAGGAATTGGAATGTAAGGAGAAATAATACCTCACAACAATTGGCCCACAAGATGGATACAGGTAAAGTGAAAGCTGGAAAAAGACTAAATAGATGTATTACAGATTGTATTAATGTGCCTGCGATGTACAAAAAGTAAGGCCACAGGATTAACACTATGATGACAGACAGAGTAAAGCGGCTCACAGAGAGAAGCGTCACTGGAAGTGATGATACTGAGACATTGAAAGGTAGCACAGGAAGGTGCTTTGTAGAATCGTGTCGGCTGTTTAAAGGAATTGAGTTCCGACGTGTGAGAGCAGAAGGAGACATTAGACTGGAAGGAGTGCAGGGGGCCTTTCAGATGGATTCAGATCAGGGAACTCATTTCCCAGGTAAAGTCATTAAAGGAATGTATAAATTTAAATATAAACAGACCCACCACAGAGCTCGGGGATGCTTGAAAGGATGAACTGATCTTAAAAATAAATCATCAATCACAAAAACAATTCAAGAGACAGGGAACAGCCCAATATTCCAATGTGCCTTAGGGGCTACCCCAAGCAGGACCGCCCGGTTCACCCCATTTGAAATAATGACAAGGAGAGCAATGCTGTTACCTGAAGGAATCACAGTAGTATCGGGAGATGAAGGACTACTACAAGGAAGGATGCAAGAATATGTGAGGGAAAGTACTAAGCAATTGCATGAGTTGAGGAAGGAAGTCAGAGACCAACAGGTGATGGTCAAGGTGAGCTCGGAGCGAACAGGCATGGACCGGACGAGGTAATTATGACATGTGACACATGCACTTTTAGACATGAGAACGGGAAGTAAATGGAGGCATTATACACAGTTAAAAACACATGACAATTGACCAAGCGGTAACCCAGAGAACGGGAGCCGATGATAATGTCTCCACAGATCTGCGATCCTGGTCGTGGGTGTAACAGTACTGGCAACACGATCAGGGATCATCATTGCTCATCCTGCACCACAGGAGGAACTTTGGTACAGCACGGACAGTGCCGAATGTGACACATAACGGGGAATGATCAATGTAACACTACGAGAACAAGTGCTCTCGAATTGTACTGAGGTTTTGCTTCACATCGGGTGTGGGAGGTCTGCCAATATCCAGCCACCTTCCACTTCTACTTCCACAGTCAGAGTAGATTTAATTGAAGCTCCTCAAACCACTGACTGACCCACTTTGTCCAACTTCATCCACTTCATCCAAGATGAACGAATAGTTTGGTGCTGGTTAATATGAAGTTTTGTATGATAATGTACACCCATGAGCAGGTATCCGTAGTCTTGAACATATCCGGAATTGCTCCTTCCCAGTGGTCATCAACCCATATTCCAGCACGATGCGGATCTAATGTATCAGCTGATGAGTGAAGCATCTCAGTTCAATGGGGACATGCGATCAGGCTTGGGAGGGAACAGTGTTAGGCACAGCTTGATAAATGGTGCGGCTACGATATTTGGTATAGGGACATCAGTGGTTAATTCAGAACCTGGCAACTGTTGACCAGAAGGTCCGTAACCTCACCTTTAAGCTTAATGAGATTCTAGAGTGGGGAAAGGGAATTCATAACACCCAATTAAATACAGACCAGGAGATGACACGGTTAGTCCAAAGCCTGGCTACCAGGCTCGAATGTCATGCGGGGACTGTCAACAAACTGACTGAAAGAGGGAAAATATTTCAGACGAAGCGAGCAGAAGTGATTTTTGCAGCACCTATGGATCCTGGGCATTGGAACAATCCAGAGAGAATTTAAACAGATTAATGAAGGGCTAGTTCCTTTATGGGTAACTAATGTGTATTTATTTAATCTGTCACGGCACAAGGATTATAACTTGACCAGTTGCCAGCTCATAGATTTAACACGCATATATAGAATGAATGTTGAATGTATAGCAATTGTTAATATGCTAATAGTCATTGTTTTACTGATATCTGTCATACCTATGTCAATAGCTGGCAGGGCATTATATATAATAGAAAATATTCGGTTTATAATGAAGGCTTATTATATTAGTTAACATGTCATTCCACCATATGCAGTAGACATTGAAGGGAATATTGTTAGCAGCATGTTAGAAGAGTGTCGGATAGAAGCCACAGCAGTAGTATGCACACCCAGTATATGAGACAGCTGATGCTAAGTGGATTTAAAGTAGCAGCAAACTTTACAATGGAAACTATATGGGCTGCAATATAACCGACACATGTTGCATTAAGGGGGAATGGGAGATATTGTGTTACCGCGTGACAGCAGAGGATCCAATACGGGAACAACCGGATATGCCCCATCTATAATCATTCCATGTGCCTACACAGACAGGCACCAGCAAATGTAGGGAAAGTGGGACTGGTCAAAATATACAAGAGGGGAACGACTACTATTCACGTCGATGAAAGCCTTCAGGATAACCTGACAAAGTATTTGAACCAATTGGCCCATGAAATTCCCTTAATACCCGATCACCTAACCATGATTTGGAGGCAGGCTCCACAGATATACAGAACCTGCTCTAGTCTGCAGCAACAGGGTAGTACATTAAAGCAGGATATCGATCAAATAGATTCTTCCACGTGGTGGGAGGACCTGTGGAACTGGGGCTCAAAAGTACCGAAATATCCCTGGATTCGGATTATCTCCCATGCCCTGGTTATACTTCAACTTATATTGATTATCTGTCTAGCATACTTGATTCATCACATCCTGAAGTCACAAAAAATGTGGCGCTGGGCGAGTTTTAACAGGTGGAGAAGGAATTTATTAAGCATGAGGCCTGAATTGAACGGCCAGATGATACAGGTGGTCTGAGGATACCTTTTACCGACCAAATGTGGATGACTAGGCAGCATCAATGGTGCATAAAGGGACGGACAGTACCACTGTAGTTGGCTCCCTTTGGCTACGGCAAGGGCCAAAAGGGGGTTCTGTTAGGGGGAAGAAAGTCAGTAAGAATTTATGTTAAGGGAGAATTTATGACAATGAATGAATTACTTCCACAAACATTCACTCCCTCCACCGCCAACACACAGCAGCAGCAATGTGTAGCATCTACAAGATGCACTGCAGGAACTCACGGAGGCTCCTTAGTCATCAAGTTCCAAACCCACGATCGCTACCACCTAGAGGGAGAAGGGTAACAGAGAGAAGGGGACACCGCCACCTGGAGTTTACGCTCCGAGTCACCCATCATGCTGAATTGGAAACAAATCGCCGGTCCTTCACTATCACTGAGTGGAAATCCTGCAGCTCCATTTCTAACAACACTGTGACTGTAAGTACAGCACATGCCTGCAACATTTCAAGAGAGCAGATCACCATCGCATCCCAAAGTAGAACTGTGAGGTGTGTGCTTCCCTGTCCAGTTAGAGAGCGGTACCCTTGAAGGACAGACAGCCGGGTAATGTGAGGGCAGAAATGGTGGGTGATATATTTAATTCTGTCTAATCGGTGAGGAGAATCAATAATGGATAGGCAGC